>NC_091292.1:3544312-3601607 GCF_038502225.1 Cherax quadricarinatus
ATAATTGCCGAGGCAGTTCGTAGCCACCTTGAAAAGCATAAATTAATCAACGAATCTCAGCATGGTTTTACAAAGGGGCGTTCCTGCCTTACGAATTTATTAACTTTTTTCACTAAGGTATTTGAGGAGGTAGATCATGGTAATGAATATGATATTGTGTATATGGACTTCAGTAAGGCTTTTGACAGGGTCCCACATCAGAGACTATTGAGGAAAATTAAAGCACATGGAATAGGAGGAGAAATTTTTTCCTGGATAGAGGCATGGTTGACAAATAGGCAGCAGAGAGTTTGCATAAATGGGGAGAAATCAGAGTGGGGAAGCGTCACGAGCGGTGTTCCACAGGGGTCAGTGTTGGGCCCCCTGCTGTTCACAATCTACATAAACGACATAGATGAGGGCATAAAGAGCGACATCGGCAAGTTTGCCGATGACACCAAAATAGGCCGTCGAATTCATTCTGACGAGGACATTCGAGCACTCCAGGAAGATTTGAATAGACTGATGCAGTGGTCGGAGAAGTGGCAGATGCAGTTTAATATAGACAAATGCAAAGTTCTAAATGTTGGACAGGACAATAACCATGCCACATATAAACTAAATAATGTAGATCTTAATATTACGGATTGCGAAAAAGATTTAGGAGTTCTGGTTAGCAGTAATCTGAAACCAAGACAACAGTGCATAAGTGTTCGCAATAAAGCTAATAGAATCCTTGGCTTCATATCAAGAAGCATAAATAATAGGAGTCCTCAGGTTGTTCTTCAACTCTATACATCCTTGGTTAGGCCTCATTTAGATTATGCTGCACAGTTTTGGTCACCGTATTACAGAATGGATATAAATTCTCTGGAAAATGTACAAAGGAGGATGACAAAGATGATCCCATGTATCAGAAACCTTCCCTATGAGGATAGACTAAGGGCCCTGAAACTGCACTCTCTAGAAAGACGTAGAATTAGGGGGGATATGATTGAGGTGTATAAGTGGAAGACAGGAATAAATAAAGGGGATGTAAATAGTGTGCTGAAAATATCTAGCCTAGACAGGACTCGCAGCAATGGTTTTAAGTTGGAAAAATTCAGATTCAGGAAGGATATAGGAAAGTACTGGTTTGGTAATAGAGTTGTGGATGAGTGGAACAAACTCCCAAGTACCGTTATAGAGGCCAGAATGTTGTGTAGCTTTAAAAATAGGTTGGATAAATACATGAGTGGATGTGGGTGGGTGTGAGTTAGACCTGATAGCTTGTGCTAACAGGTCGGTTGCCGTGTTCCTCCCTTAAGTCAATGTGACCTGACCTGACTAGGTTGGGTGCATTGGCTTAAGCCGGTAGGAGACTTGGACCTGCCTCGCATGGGCCAGTAGGCCTTCTGCAGTGTTCCTTCGTTCTTATGTTCTTATGTTCATTTACTGACTACCAGGACATCACCTCCAGCCTTACAGTTTCTGACTACATGGCCAGTATCAAGGGCAGTACCATTCAGCCCAGACTTTTTATGTTCCCATCTGTTGTAGAAAGCTTCCAGGTTGTCTATGAAAGCAGCTTTGATGTTATCCTCTTTTAATACCCTTGTGATTTTAGTCCACAGATTTATCTCATTTGGGCATACCCAAAAACACTTCCCTGTTTTAATACTGCTTGTAGCTAGTTCTTGGATATCTGCACAAGGGGCGTTTACCTGGAGTTTACCTGGAGAGAGTTTCGGGGGTCACCAATTTCCGCAAAAATGACAATTTATCCATGTGGAAGCCTGTTTGTTTGATTTATTGCAGACTACACACAGCTTCATAATGATTTGAATGGTTGATTTACTGTAATTCTACTAGCAACCTCTTGAATACTCTATTAATAACCTCTTTAAGTAAAGCTCTAGCTATCTGTATTTCTATTTCTAACTGTAATTTTATATCAGGACAGCTTACCGGAGTACACTCCTGGAGTTTGTTTTATATTTATTGTTTGTGTTTATAAGGGCGCCTACAACCCCATCCGTTTACAGTCTGCTTTATTGTCCAACGAATCCGTTTGAAACCGGCCAAGGGTTCGACCAGTCGAGGGTTCGGTCCAGTCGAGGGTTCGGAGCCAGTCTGATCTGATCAGTGGGTAACTTATTTAAAACATACTGGTCGGTGATTTGGGCTAACACATGAAGGATCTACTGGAAAATTCTACCCGAGTAATATGTTA
The DNA here is from genome assembly GCF_038502225.1 of Cherax quadricarinatus. Lineage (NCBI taxonomy): Eukaryota > Metazoa > Arthropoda > Malacostraca > Decapoda > Parastacidae > Cherax > Cherax quadricarinatus. Next base: position 3,546,504 of record NC_091292.1, read on the forward strand.
TTTGATTGATACAAAAGTATAACTTGCATGTTGAAGAAACTGGTGACTGCTGGCAACTCCTACAGTGACGAACGGTCGAGCCTCAACCCTTGTTTATCAATCGCTGTATCTAGCTTTTCTAGTTTTTCTTTTTGGCCTCCACCACAATAACTGCTATATTATCACTATAGTTGACTGGTGGAAATTTTGGAGGGACGCTTTTTCTGTAGTAATAATTGCTTCTCGTTGTGTATATTGCGACCGCTGGTAACTACAGGTTATATGAAATTCACAGTAACGTCTGGTATTTCAAGAAAAAGAACCTAATGAAAGTCACTCCACTCCACTAAGTACCATTATAATACTGGTTAGTTGCTACTACAACACTGTATTCTGCTATTCACTGGTATCACTAGATTATATGCGAGTACACTAGCAGGCCAGAAAGATTATTAAAAACTGCTGACCTGTGGTAAGTTTCTGGCGACTTCTGGCACCTACCTCTATAGGCTTATTACTTCATTTACAAATTCACCTGTTTTCAAATGATACTTTAGCCTTTACCATCTATATACTAGGGAGCCACTGTAGTATACACTATAACACTATGTATACACAATGCTATCAGGGAGACTTTCTTTCCTCTAACAAGAAAAGTTAAATTATTATTATTTTTTTCATACGGCACCCAGGCCTATGATTCCCCTCTGGTAGTAAACTCTGCTAGGTAGTGCACACTAATTCTCTATTTTTGACTCAGTATATAATGTTTTCAGCCCAAGATTGGATCCAGGCGCTAGAGGGATGTATCGTATAGGATTGATGACACAAATTAAAGTTCTAGCACGTAAGAGCGACCGTGAAAACATGAGAAAACCCGGAGCACAACGAGGCACGCTGACACACACACACATGCACACGCACGATGTTATCCTGATGCCAAATGACTTCGAAAAGGCGATAAATGACATGCCCATGCACTCTGCCCCAGGGCCAGACTCATGGAACTCCGTGTTCATCAAGAACTGCAAGAAGCCCCTATCACGAGCTTTTTCCATCTTATGGAGAGGGAGCATGGACATGGGGGTCGTCCCACAGTTACTAAAAACAACAGACATAGCCCCACTCCACAAAGGGGGCAGTAAAGCAACAGCAAAGAACTACAGACCGATAGCACTAACATCTCATATCATAAAAATCTTTGAAAGGGTCCTAAGAAGCAAGATCACCACCCATCAAGAAACCCATCAGTTACACAACCCAGGGCAACATGGGTTTAGAACAGGTCGCTCCTGTCTGTCTCAACTATTGGATCACTACGACAAGGTCCTAAATGCACTAGAAGATAAAAAGAATGCAGATGTAATATATACAGACTTTGCAAAAGCCTTCGACAAGTGTGACCATGGCGTAATAGCGCACAAAATGCGTGCTAAAGGAATAACAGGAAAAGTCGGTCGATGGATCTATAATTTCCTCACTAACAGAACACAGAGTAGTCGTCAACAGAGTAAAGTCCGAGGCAGCTACGGTGAAAAGCTCTGTTCCACAAGGCACAGTACTCGCTCCCATCTTGTTCCTCATCCTCATATCCGACATAGACAAGGATGTCAGCCACAGCACCGTGTCTTCCTTTGCAGATGACACCCGAATCTGCATGACAGTGTCTTCCATTGCAGACACTGCAAGGCTCCAGGCGGACATCAACCGAATCTTTCAGTGGGCTGCAGAAAACAATATGAAGTTCAACGATGAGAAATTTCAATTACTCAGATATGGTAAACACGAGGAAATTAAATCTTCATCAGAGTACAAAACAAATTCTGGCCACAAAATAGAGCGAAACACCAACGTCAAAGACCTGGGAGTGATCATGTCGGAGGATCTCACCTTCAAGGACCATAACATTGTATCAATCGTATCTGCTAGAAAAATGACAGGATGGATAATGAGAACCTTCAAAACTAGGGAGGCCAAGCCCATGATGACACCCTTCAGGTCACTTGTTCTATCTAGGCTGGAATATTGCTGCACACTAACAGCACCTTTCAAGGTAGGTGAAATTGCTGACCTAGAAAATGTACAGAGAACCTTCACGGCGCGCATAATGGAGATAAAACACCTCAATTACTGGGAGCGCTTGAGGTTCCTAAAACTGTATTCCCTGGAACGCAGGCGGGAGAGATACATGATTATATACACCTGGAAAATCCTAGAGGGACTAGTACCGAACTTGCACACGAAAATCACTCACTACGAAAGCAAAAGACTTGGCAGACAATGCAACATCCCCCCAATGAAAAGCAGGGGTGTCACTAGCACGTTAAGAGACCATACAATAAGCGTCAGGGGCCCGAGACTGTTCAACTGCCTCCCAGCATACATAAGGGGGATTACCACAGACCCCTGGCAGTCTTCAAGCTGGCATTGGACAAGCACCTAAAGTCGGTTCCTGACCAGCCGGGCTGTGGCTCGTACGTTGGTTTGTGTGCAGCCAGCAGCAACAGCCTTGTTGATCAGGCTCTGATCCACCAGGAGGCCTGGTCACAGACCGGGCCGCGGGGGCGTTGACCCCCGGAACTCTCTCCAGGTAAACTCCAGATATATATACATATATATTATATATATATATATATATATATATATATATATATATATATTTATATATATATATTTATATATTTATATGTATATGTATTTATATATATATATTTATATATATATATATATATATATATATATATACCTGGAGTTTACCTGGAGAGAGTTCCGGGGGTCAACGCCCCCGCGGCCCGGTCTGAGACCAGGCCTCCTGGTGGATCAGAGCCTGATCAACCAGGCTGTTGCTGCTGGCTGCACGCAGACCAACATACGAGCCACAGCCCGGCTGATCCGGAACTGACTTTAGGTGCTTGTCCAGTGCCAGCTTGAAGACTGCCAGGGGTCTGTTGGTAATCCCCCTTATGTGTGCTGGGAGGCAGTTGAACAGTCTCGGGCCCCTGACACTTATTGTATGGTCTCTTAACGTGCTAGTGACACCCCTGCTTTTCATTGGGGGGATGGTGCATCGTCTGCCAAGTCTTTTGCTTTCGTAGTGGGTGATTTTCGTGTGCAAGTTCGGTACTAGTCCCTCTAGGATTTTCCAGGTGTATATAATCATGTATCTCTCCCTCCTGCGTTCCAGGGAATACAGGTTTAGGAACCTCAAGCGCTCCCAATAATTGAGGTGTTTTATCTCCGTTATGCGCGCCGTGAAAGTTCTCTGTACATTTTCTAGGTCGGCAATTTCACCTGCCTTGAAAGGTGCTGTTAGTGTGCAGCAATATTCCAGCCTAGATAGAACAAGTGACCTGAAGAGTGTCATCATGGGCTTGGCCTCCCTAGTTTTGAAGGTTCTCATTATCCATCCTGTCATTTTTCTAGCAGATGCGATTGATACAGTGTTATGGTCCTTGAAGGTGAGATCCTCCGACATGATCACTCCCAGGTCTTTGACGTTGGTGTTTCGCTCTATTTTGTGGCCAGAATTTGTTTTGTACTCTGATGAAGATTTAATTTCCTCATGTTTACCATATCTGAGTAATTGAAATTTCTCATCGTTGAACTTCATATTGTTTTCTGCAGCCCACTGAAAGATTTGGTTGATGTCTGCCTGGAGCTTTGCAGTGTCTGCAATGGAAGACACTGTCATGCAGATTCGGGTGTCATCTGCAAAGGAAGACACGGTGCTGTGGCTGACATCCTTGTCTATGTCGGATATAAGGATGAGGAACAAGATGGGAGCGAGTACTGTGCCTTGTGGAACAGAGCTTTTCACCGTAGCTGCCTCGGACTTTACTCTGTTGACGACTACTCTCTGTGTTCTGTTAGTGAGGAAATTATAGATCCATCGACCGACTTTTCCTGTTATTCCTTTAGCACGCATTTTGTGCGCTATTACGCCATGGTCACACTTGTCGAAGGCTTTTGCAAAGTCTGTATATATTACATCTGCATTCTTTTTGTCTTCTAGTGCATTTAGGACCTTGTCGTAGTGGTCCAATAGTTGAGACAGACAGGAGCGACCTGTTCTAAACCCATGTTGCCCTGGGTTGTGTAACTGATGGGTTTCTAGATGCGTGGTGATCTTGCTTCTTAGGACCCTTTCAAAGATTTTTATGATATGGGATGTTAGTGCTATTGGTCTGTAGTTCTTTGCTGTTGCTTTACTGCCCCCTTTGTGGAGTGGGGCTATGTCTGTTGTTTTTAGTAACTGTGGGACGACCCCCGTGTCCATGCTCCCTCTCCATAGGATGGAAAAGGCTCGTGATAGGGGCTTCTTGCAGTTCTTGATGAACACAGAGTTCCATGAGTCTGGCCCTGGGGCAGAGTGCATGGGCATGTCATTTATCGCCTGTTCGAAGTCATTTGGCGTCAGGATAACATCGGATAGGCTTGTGTTAATCAAATTTTGTGGCTCTCTCATAAAAAATTCATTTTGATCTTCGACTCTCAGTCTGGTTAGCGGCTTGCTAAAAACTGAGTCATATTGGGACTTGAGTAGCTCACTCATTTCCTTGTTGTCATCTGTGTAGGACCCATCTTGTTTAAGTAGGGGCCCAATACTGGACGTTGTTCTCGATTTTGATTTGGCATAGGAGAAGAAATACTTTGGGTTTCTTTCGATTTCATTTATGGCTTTTAGTTCTTCCCGCGATTCCTGACTCCTAAAGGATTCTTTTAGCTTAAGTTCGATGCTTGCTATTTCTCTGACCAGTGTCTCCCTACGCATTTCAGATATATTGACCTCTTTTAGCCGCTCTGTTATTCTTTTCCGTCGCCTGTAAAGGGAGCGCCTGTCTCTTTCTGTTTTACATCTACTCCTCCTTTTTCTTAGAGGAATAAGCCTTGTGCATACATCGAGTGCTACCGAGTTAATCTGTTCTAGGCATAAGTTGGGGTCTGTGTTGCTTAGTATATCTTCCCAGCTTATATCGGTTAGGACTTGGTTTACTTGGTCCCACTTTATGTTTTTGTTATTGAAGTTGAATTTGGTGAATGCTCCCTCGTGACTAATCTCATTATGTCGGTCTGGGGCTCCGCGCATACATGACTGAACCTCAATTATGTTGTGATCTTAGTATATTGTTTTTGATATGGTGATATTTCTTATCAGATCATCATTGTTAGTGAAGATGAGGTCTAGTGTATTCTCCAGTCTAGTAGGCTCTATTATTTGCTGGTTTAAATTGAATTTTGTGCAGAGATTTAAAAGCTCGCGTGAGTGTGAGTTTTCATCAGAGCTGCCTCCTGGTGTTATTACTGCAACAATATTATTTGCTATATTCCTCCATTTTAGGTGCCTTAAGTTGAAATCTCCCAGGAGCAAGATGTTGGGTGCAGGAGCTGGAAGGTTTTCCAGACAGTGGTCAATTTTTAACAGCTGTTCCTGGAATTGCTGGGATGTTGCATCTGGAGGCTTGTAGACTATCACAATGACTAGGTTTTGGTTCTCGACCTTTACTGCTAAAACTTCCACTACATCATTTGAGGCATTTAGCAGTTCTGTGCAAACAAGTGACTCTGCAATGTACAGGCCAACCCCCCCCCTTTTGCCTGTTCACTCTGTCACATCTGTATAGGTTGTAACCTGGGATCCATATTTCGTTGTCCAAGTGATCCTTTATGTGGGTCTCAGTGAAAGCCGCGAACATTGCCTTTGCCTCTGCAAGCAGTCCACGGATGAAAGGTATTTTGTTGTTTGTTGCTGGCTTTAGACCCTGTATATTTGCAAAGAAGAATGTTATCGGACTGGTGGTATTGTTGGTACTGGGGGGGGGGGGATTTTTTTTCCGGCATTAGTATCTGTATCTGTTGGTTTGGAGTGGAGGCCATCGACTGTGGTTCCACTCCAGGAATGACTGGATTTGGTGTACGATTTCTGCCATTTCCTGCCAGTTTTTTTTCCTTCCTGGCACTAAAAAACCTCTCCCTCTTGAGTGGCTGTGGCTACCCAGGTTTTCCCATGGCCTGGATGTTTTGTATCTTTTTGTCCCCTTTAGATGGTATGCCTGGCAATTTAAGTTATAGCACAGTCTTTCCTGTACTGAAGAGGTACACAGTTCAGGGTGAAAAAGCTTACAGGAAGGGAGTTTGCATTTTCCTGTTGTCATATGGGCATGGCATTTCCTAGGGTGGTCATAGTTGCACGTCCCATCTGTTTTTCCAGATTTCCCATGCCAGCAGATACCAAGTGCATAGTATGTGCACAGGCTTGGTTTCCGTTTGCCTTAGGGTTTCTGTGACTGTATTCCCTGTTGGTGCATGTTTCCCTGTCTTACTTCTATCCTCCCTAGCACCAACAATGGAGCTCCCACCATTTGTTTTTGGTAATATATCCTCACTATTGCTAGTGGAGTCCTCTTGTTTGCTATTTCCTGCGGTATTTCTAGTTTGCAATATTGGTTTTATCTTATCTTTGACTACACTTGTTTCCCTACTATGGCTCCTGTCCCCTATGCGGTCATTCATATGTATTCCTTCCTGCGTATAATTCCCGACTACCTGGACAAAATCTCCAGCTTCACCATTACTGTCTCCCAGGACAGCATCTCCAGCTTCCCCATTACTGTCTCCCAGGACAGCATCTCCAGCTTCACCATTACTGTCTCCCAGGACAGCACCTCCAGCTTCACCATTACTGTCTCCCAGGACAGCACCTCCAGCTTCCCCATTACTGTCTCCCAGGACAGCACTATCAGCCCCCCATTTACTGACTACCAGGACATCATCTCCAGCCTTACAGTTTCTGACTACATGGCCAGTATCAAGGGCAGTACCATTCAGCCCGGACTTTTTATGTTCCCATCTGTTGTAGAAAGCTTCCAGGTTTTCTATGAAAGCAGCTTTGATGTTGACCTCTTTTAATACCCTTGTGATTTTAGTCCACAGATTTATCTCATTTGGGCATACCCAAAAACACTTCCCTGTTTTAATATGTATATATAATATATATATATATATATATATATATATATATATATATATATATATATATATATATATATATATATATATATATATATATATATATATATATATATATATATATATATATATATATATATATATATATATATATATATATATATATATATATATATATATATATATATATATATATATATCTGATTTCCCAGACCCGTATAGATTCCATGCCTCCACACACTAAACAGGGATACATGAAGTTTACCTGGAAAGGGTTCCTGGGGTCAACGCTCCAGCGGCCCGGTCTGCGACCAGGCCTCATGGTGGATCAGGGCTTGATCAACCAGGCTGTTACTGCTGGCCGCACGAAAACCGACGTACGACCTTCAATAACACACGGAATATAGTTGGGTATTTTTAGTGTGGAAACGTTTCGCCTACACAGTAGGCTTCTTCAGTCACTTAGAAAGAAGACAGCAGAAGCAGCGGAGCTGAACTTTCTCCAGGCTGAGGGACTGACCACCTCAAAACTACTTCTTCAAGTTTAATAGACTAATGACATCATCATTACCTCTCTCCTGATTCTGCTGTTTCTGTAATCGTCTGAAGAAACCTACTGCGTACGTGAAACTTTTCGACAAGTACAAAGAAACTTTCTATAAAGTGAACTTTGGGGTGGCCCGGTGGCCTGGTGGCTAAGCTCCCGCTTCACACACGGAGGGCCCGGGTTCGGTTCCCGGCGGGTGGAAACATTTCGACACGTTTCCTTACACCTATTGTCCTGTTCACCTAGCAGCAAATAGGTACCTGGGTGTTAGTCGACTGGTGTGGGTCGCATCCTGGGGGACAAGATTAAGGACCCCAATGGAAATAAGTTAGACAGTCCTCGATGACGCACTGACTTTCTTGGGTTATCCTGGGTGGCTAACCCTCCGGGGTTAAAAATCAGAACGAAATCTTATCTTATCTTAATTAGTTAACGATCATTTTTGGTTAATAAATATATTGAATCTGACTACTTTGGGGCCCAGTCCCTTTACCTATTTTGTACCTCTGTAATCTTTTGACTACCGCCCACAGGATGGGTATGTGGTGACTACCACCCACAGGATGGGTATGTGGTGACTACCACCCACAGGATGAGTATGTGGTGACTACCACCCACAGGATGAGTATGTGGTGACTACCACCCACAGGATGGGTATGTGGTGACTACCGCCCACAGGATGAGTATGTGGTGACTACCACCCACAGGATGAGTATGTGGTGACTACCACCCACAGGATGAGTATGTGGTGACTACCACCCACATGATGAGTATGTGGTGACTACCACCCACAGGATGAGTATGTGGTGACTACCACCCACAGGATGGGTATGTGGTGACTACCACCCACAGGATGAGTATGTGGTGACTACCACCCACAGGATGAGTATGTGGTGACTACCACCCACAGGATGGGTATGTGGTGACTACCACCCACAGGATGGGTATGTGGTGACTGCCATCCACAGGATGGGTATGTGGTGACTACCACCCACAGGATGGGTATGTGGTGACTACCACCCACAGGATGGGTATGTGGTGACTACCACCCACAGGATGGGTATGTGGTGACTACCACCCACAGGATGAGTATGTGGTGACTACCACCCACAGGATGAGTATGTGGTGACTACCACCCACAGGATGAGTATGTGGTGACTACCACCCACAGGATGAGTATGTGGTGACTACCACCCACAGGATGGGTATGTGGTGACTACCACCCACAGGATGGGTATGTGGTGACTGCCATCCACAGGATGGGTATGTGGTGACTACCACCCACAGGATGGGTATGTGGTGACTACCACCCACAGGATGGGTATGTGGTGACTAGCACCCACAGGATGGGTATGTGGTGACTACCGCCCACAGGATGGGTATGTGGTGACTGAACATTAAAATGGTATAAAATACCGACAGGTTGTTAGGTAAGACACATATGCAACAGTTAGGTATCTTTATTTCGAAACGTTTCGCCTACACAGTAGGTTTCTTCAGTCGAGTACAGAAAAGTTGATAGAAGCAGAAGAGACTTGAAGACGATGTAATCAGTCCATCACCCTTAAAGTTTTGAGGTGGTCAGTCCCTCAGTCTGGAGAAGAGCATTGTTCCGTAGTCTGAAACAATATGGAGTTGAAGTGACAGGATGGAGCCTTATATAGCGCCAGGAGGTGAGACGTAGGTCACTAGTAGAGGTAAGAACGCAGATGTTGGGAGGTCAGGTCCCTCTCAAATCCAGCCATTCTCACTAGTAGAGGTTGTCGAAGTTGATTGCAAGTCTGTACCAAGATACCCTTGTGTTGCAGTGTCTGACAGATTGAACATTAAAATGGTATAAAATACCGACAGGTTGTTAGGTAAGACACATATGCAACAGTTAGGTATCACCTCCTGGCGCTATATAAGGCTTCTTCCTGTCACTTCAACTCCATATTGTTTCAGACTATGGAACAATGCTCTTCTCCAGACTGAGGGACTGACCACCTCAAAACTTTAAGATTGATGGACTGATTACATCGTCTTCAAGTCTCTTCTGCTTCTATCAACTTTTCTGTACTCGACTGAAGAAGCCTACTGTGTAGGCGAAACGTTTCGAAATAAAGATACCTAACTGTTGCATGTGTCTTACCTAACAACCTGTCGGTATTTTATACCATTTTAATGTTCAATCTGTCAGACACTGCAACACAAGGGTATCTTGGTACAGACCTGCAATCAACTTCGACAACCTTTACTAGTGAGAACGGCTGGATTTGAGAGGGACCTGACCTCCCAACATCTGCGTTCTTACTTCTAATAATGACCTACGTCTCACCTCCTGGCGCTATGTGGTGACTACCACCCACAGGATGGGTATGTGGTGACTACCACCCACAGGATGGGTATGTGGTGACTACCACCCACAGGATGAGTATGTGGTGACTACCACCCACAGGATGGGTATGTGGTGACTACCGCCCACAGGATAGGTATGGGGTACATAATAAACATATTAAACTAATCAGACTGGTAATAGTGAGAACGTCAGTAAGAATGTTAATATGATCTTCATCAAGGGGCTTGGTACTGATACTCAAGGTTTAAGTAAGTTTATTCAGGTACACGTACACATAAATATACTTACATACATTATCATACATAGCAGCATGTGTGTAGCTTACCTAGGATTACCCAAAACATGTCAATGTAAAAGTTCATTACTTTTGTAACTTGTTCAGCTATCAAAACTTTCTCAGCTCACACCCTGAGGGTCCGGAGATCGACTCCCGGCACGGGCGAAGAGTTGGGCATGTTTCCTTACACCTGGTGTCCCTGTTCACCTAGCAGTAAGTAGGTACCTGGGCTAGTCACCTTACACTTGCTGTCCCTGTTCACCAGGCAGTAAGTAGGTACCTGGGTTAGCCACCTTACACCTGCTCTCCCTGTTCACCTAGCAGTAAATAGGTACCTGGGTTAGCCACCTTACACCTGATGTCCCTGTTCACCTAGCAGTAAGTAGGTACCTGGGTTAGTCACCGTACACTTGCTGTCCCTGTTCACCTAGTAGTAAGTAGGTACCTGGGTTAGTCACCGTACACTTGCTGTCCCTGTTCACCTAGCAGTAAATAGGTACTTGAGTGTTAGTTACCTCACACCTGCTGTCCCTGTTCACCTAGCAGAAAATAGGTACCTGGGTTGTGGAAAATTTTATAGGGTGCTTATCTGTATGTACCTCAACATAATATACATACAAGTAATCTCATTGGGAGACAACCATATTGTTTATCGTAGTCACCCCGTGTAGACATGTGAGAAAACTTAAACCACCTCTGGTCACTGGTGCAGCTGGTAGTGCTGCTGTTGTCGTACAGAGTGATGGCTCTCTTAAAGAAATTAGAGCACGCATCAATAATTGGGCCTCTACCCTTCAGACAGAACTGTTTGCCATACTCCTTGCACTGAAATGCATCAATGTATCAAAGATTGACAGTTTAATTGTAGCTGATTCTCTGTCATCCATAAATGCTCTCAACTCATTAAGCATAAATTGTGGCATGCTTGTGTCAGAAGCCAGACACAGGTATGGTAGGATTGTGGACAGTGGCGTCAGAGTGCACATGCTGTGGATTCCATCTCACATTGGTCTTCAGATGCATGATAGAACTGATAAATTGGCTAAGCTGTATGCTTTCAAAGAGGGAGTAGATTACAATCTTGGCTTGTCAGGTAGTAGTTTGAGAACAATAATACGAAAAGAACTTCAGCTGAATTTTATGGACTTAAGGCTCAGGGAGATTGACACCAGTGAGTCCATCTATCATCATTCTATCATGCAGGAGGAGCCACATGTCTATGGTGCATCCAACAAAATAAGCAGACTCTTGGATGTCACTACCGCCCGGCTCCGGCTGGGTTACAAGTATCTTTGGCAGGTTAAATCACCACCACCAGATGTAGACCAAACGAAATGTAAACTTTGCCAGATGGATTATTGTCACACCCTGCGTCATTATGTACTGGAGTGCGATAAAATTAATGAATTTAGAAACAACTCACTCAGAAGTGTTCAAGAAATGGCTAAGTATTTTATCCACAGTGGTATATTACAGACCATTCTGGAGAAATACCCTGACTTTGCTAGCTGTAAATAAAGCATTACCACATATGTGCATGTGTGTGTGTGTGTGTGTGTGTGTGTGTGTGTGTGTGTGTGTGTATGTGTGTGTGTGTGAGTGTGTGTGTATGTGTATGAGTGTGTGTGTGTGTGTGTGTTTGTGTGTATGTGTGTGAGTGTGTGTGTGTGTGTGTGTGTGTGTGTGAGTATGAGTGTGTGAGTATGAGTGTGTGTGTGTATGAGTGTGTGTGTGTGTATGAGTGTGTGTGCGTGTGTGTGTATGAGTTTGTGTGTGTGTGTGTGTGTGTGTTTGTGTGTGTGTGTGTATGAATTTGTATGTGTGCGTGTGTGTGTGTGAGACAGAGAGACTCAGCAATCAATATTTGCACCAATAACTCACTACAGTTGTGACCGGGTGTGGAAGTGTGAATTGCTCATTACTCTAAAATTTGTTCATGATTGCAGCCATGTATAAACGTAAGTAACCATTCTTACAGTATTCATTACCTTTGTAACTTGTGAGTTCATTACCTTCGTAACTTGTGAGTTCATTACCTTGTACCTAGTTCAGCCATCAAAACTTTGGAGCCCGGTCCCTGGACCCATTGTGTAACCCTGTAATCTGTAAATACCTTTGTAACTTGTCATGATTGTGACTAGACCTACCTGGAGTTCATTACCTTTGTAAATTGTGAGTTCATTACCTTTGTAAATTGTGAATTCATTACCTCTGTAACTTGCTCAGCTATCAAAACTTTGAGGCCCAGTCCCTGGACCCATTATGTACCTCTGTAATCTTTTGACTACCGCCCACAGGATGGGTATGGGGTGCATAATAAACATATTAAACATATTAAACTAACTCACTACAGGTGGCCCCTCGACCCTCACAATCTTATCCACATCTATCCGAGACCAGTATAAATTGGGTAGCACCCTCAAGCACGGCGCTACTAATTAATTGTGGACTGTATAGATTATATTAGTTTAGCTGAATGAAGGGGGGGGGTAGGATACACATGGATACATCCATCAAGGAAAAACATTTGTACATAATCCCACCACTTACCAGATGTTCTCTGGTGGTCACTTGATGTAGCTGGATCACTCATAACCTATCCAATTACAACATACCTAACTGGCCAGCATCAGTCTGCTATAACTAGAAGGGTTACTTAACTGCGGGTGATTGATACTCCTTATTTCCTCCATTCCCCATCTCATTTCGATGTCCTGCTACACCGACACGGTTCTTATTCCGGCAGGACGAGGTATCCGTCGGTTTGTCCCGGTTTAGAAGTCGTGATTCCATAAAGCTTCATTATCCTCGGTACGAGAGTCACACGTTCAATCGGAGCAGGGCGATCTATTTCACATCCCGCATTCTCTTAACTCAATGTTATTATCACTGATTACATTACCATTCACAAGACGATTTAACGTCTCATAACTATTATACACATTAGAGGTCACTCCATTAAGATCTGAGGCCGATGAGCGAGGATTAACACACGGGTATTTCCCCTGGACACACACCATGGCCGTGCACCTGTCACACCCGGTCGAACATTATTCACTAATTTTACCACCCTTTTACGGTGGTCCCGTAAATCACGTTCCCTCACTGTTCACTAGGGACAGTCACGACACTTCCTATTATGAATTGAGGCCTATATTGATCCTTAGGCCGCCGTGAACGCCAGTTTCCTCATTCCCGGTTTTCTCAGCCTCCTCACCCGTTCAAAACACTCCCGCCAGCCCCTGCCCCAGCTCGACCCCCCACCCCCCTGCACATCTGCGCAGGCGCAGCGGGAACCCAGCTGATTCCATTAAAAATGCAAATACATTTTGACCCAAATCAACACATTAAACACTTATTAGGCACTATAGCTTCGGAAATTAAATAATTTCCACATGGGTGTTAGTCGACTGGTGTGGGTCGCATCCTGGGGGACAAGATTAAGGACCCTACTGGAAATAAGTTAGACAGTCCTCGATAACGCACTGACTTTCTTGGGTTATCCTGGGTGGCTAACCCTCCGGGGTTAAAAATCCGAATGAAATCTTATCTTACTTGAAGAAAAGATAATTATTATAATTATTTACCATGGTTTGACCTTAATTCTACAGTAATTTTGTTTTTCATGATAGAAAACGAAATAATTTCTACCTACAACTATACTAAATGAATTAGTCACTTTGCTCTCTCTTTGCTTAATTATAGTTCATTTTTATACTTAGTTAATCATATACAAAGGTATTAGAGAACATATAATTAATTAATAGGGGTGGGATGGTGGTTTTGGGGACGGTGGTGGTGATGCTGGTAGTGATGGTGGTGGTGGTGGTGGTGATGCTGGTGGTGGTGCTGGTGGTGGTGCTGGTGGTGGTGCTGGTGGTGGTGCTGGTGGTGATGCTGGTGGTGGTGCTGGTGGTGGTGCTGGTGGTGATGCTGGTGGTGGTGGTGGTGGTGATGCTGGTGGTGGTGGTGGTGCTGGTGGTGGTGCTGGTGGTGGTGCTGGTGATGATGCTGGTGGTGGTGCTGGTGGTGATGCTGGTGGTGGTGGTGATGCTGGTGGTGGTGCTGGTGGTGGTGCTGGTGATGGTGCTGGTGATGATGCTGGTGGTGATGCTGGTGGTGATGTTGGTGGTGATGCTGGTGGTGATACTGGTGGTGGTGGTGCTGGTGATGATGCTGGTGGTGGTGCTGGTGGTGATGCTGGTGGTGGTGGTGATGCTGGTGGTGATGCTGGTGGTGGTGCTAGTGGTGATGCTGGTGGTGGTGCTGGTGGTGATGATGCTAGTGGTGGTGACTGAGGTAAGTGTTACCTGAACCAGGAGACAATAAAAATCTTATCAAGAAAGAACATTATGGGACTGTGGCTTACACAGAGCAGAACAGGTTTGAAGTTAGACAAAGTTTCACTCCAGTAAGTTTTATCAAGTTATTAACTTGCATTCTAATTAGAGTTTGTCCTATCATATACGAGTTTTGTCACAATGTAAAGGCCAAAAGTGTTATGTATATGATAGCGTTCCACACCATGGAGCTGAACTCTTCTCCAGGCTGAGGGACTGACCACCTCAAATACTTTTTCTTCAAGGTTGATGGACTGATTACAACATCTATATTTCACTATTACTGCTGCCTCTGTATTTGACTGAAGAAGCTTACTGATGTCATTGAAACTCAGTGAGCTGACGATTTCTCTCTCACTGTTCAAATCAACACAGAGACCTCTTGAGTCATCATGCTTCCAAGGACATTTTTAATCATTACTAGAAGAGTAATGTTATATAGGTGAAGTAAAAACGAAAACGTTAATGATTTAGAATAGATTTTGCCACCGAAGTGGCTAGTTTATTGTGCACCCCATATCCATCCTGTGGACGGCAGCGCAAGAGCATATGGATACACAAAAGGCCTAGGAACTAGGCCCCAAAAGGGTTAACAGGTGTACATATGGGTTTTTATTTATCTACATATCTAAAGTTCACTTATCTGTTACAAGCAAATTTAGGAAATTTGCTTAGTATATCTGGTATCTTATTTTCATTAATAAGATATCTTAACATGTCACATAGTTTATTATACTGTCTATCTCTGTATTCCTCAATAAGTGGACAATTAAGCACATAGTGTTCAAGACAGTGACAATATGCCTGATCACATAATTTACATTTAGTTTGATCATCATCTGTGTGTCTCCCAAACTGCCAGAAGTACTTGTAACCAAGCCTAAGTCTGGCCACTACAACATCAGTCAGTACTTGTAACCAAGCCTAAGCCTGGTCACTACAACATCAGTCAGTACTTGTAACCAAGCCTAAGCCTGGCCACTACAACATCAGTCAGTACTTGTAACCAAGCCTAAGCCTGGCCACTACAACATCAGTCAGTACTTGTAACCAAGCCTAAGCCTGGCCACTACAACATCAGTCAGTACTTGTAACCAAGCCTAAGCCTGGCCACTACAACATCAGTCAGTACTTGTAACCAAGCCTAAGCCTGGCCACTACAACATCAGTCAGTACTTGTGACCAAGCCTAAGCCTGGCCACTACAACATCAGTCAGTACTTATAACCAAGCCTAAGCCTGGCCACTACAACATCAGTCAGTGTTCACATTGCACGTTGCTCCATAAACATACTTATCTACGTTCATGTTATCATAGTGGGTTATAGATCTACTCAGGCTTCTAACTGCATTCCTATAACAATCATTTTCATTATTTACTTCTCTCCTAATATTATTCCTAATGCTAGACACAGATATACCAAAGTTATATTCTACATTCTCCTGGACAATTCTCTGATCATTGAAAAGACAACAATTTGCAAAACGCATTTACTTGAAAAAATGAGACTTAAGTTTTGGTATTGCTATAGGCTAGCTGTCCTGCCTTGCAATAAACTGGATCGAAAACTGTGGCGTGTCTAAGTTTAATAGTTTTTTTATTTAGTTTCTAGGACCTTGTGTTGTAAGCTGAATGTATTACCACTGAGTCACCAGTCATCCTTACCTACACAACCAAAGTTTAATTAACTGGGTTTGAAACCTATCGACTACACCACGGTCACTAAGGATGCACATAACCTTATCATCACCAAACACGAATACTTCCCTAGTATATATACTTCATGGTTAGGTTAGGTTAGGTAAGGTTCGTCAGGAAACAAGACAAATGTTTCCTGACGCGGGTCTTAGTCAGATGATGACCCGCCTTTGGAGCTTTTGGTCATCTGACCGAGGCCTTCCGCTGGCTTACCGGTCCACCCCTTTAAAAATTATGGTCATTTATAACCATTGTTATTTACTTCATGGTGTATATATCCTGTGGATATATAATAATGATCTTTATTTCTACAAATACATGTACAAGGTATACAAGCCTAGCTGACATCGATGACATACCTCAGTGTAGAAAGACCCTTGTTATGCAGAGTATTTCGAGCAAATTAGGTTAATTTTGTCCCAGGATGCTACCCACACCAGTCGATTAACACTCAGGTACCTATTTTACTGTTGAAAGTTCTCTTGATGCGATTAAGAGGGTTGGAAACGAGAGGAGTGTAGGTACGTTAGTCAGTAAGCATCAGCTTGGCGGAGGTAATCCTCATGATTAAGGATAACTACCGGACTACCTATTTTACTGATAGGTGAACATGGACAGCAGGTGTCTTACGGAAACACTTCCTAATGTTTCCAGCCGTAACGGGAATCGACCCTGGGACTGCAGTGTGTGAGCTGAGTGCCCAGCGATTGAACTACAGATAACTTAGACTCGCTTTGTCGTAATGGCATGATTGCCAACAAACCACGGTACGGGTGGGGGTTGAACTCTCGGGAAGTGGAGTTTTACGACTCACTTGCCGCGAATTCAAGCCCCACACATACCGTGGTTTGTTTACAAATAAGATTGACGAGAAAACGTGAAAAGTATTTCCAGACGCGAGTCTTTAGTCATATGATGACCCGCCACTGGAGATTTTGTGTCATCTGACCAAGGCCTTCCGCTGGCTTACTGATTCACCCTTTTAAAAATTAAAATTAACCATTTCAGTTGTTATTTTAGTCAAGAAGTGAGAAAATGAAAAGGCATAGAATTAGGGTAAACACGACTGTAGTGTACAAATGGAAAAGATGAATAAATAAAGATATAAATAACGTGTCGAAATTTTCTAAAAGGCAGGACTTGCAACAATGGATTCAAGTTGGAGAAATTTAGATTTAGAAAGGATGTAGAGAAGTACTGAGTTGGAAAAAGTTGCAGATAAGTATAGCAAACTCCCAGGTAGCGTCACTGAGGCAAGAACTTTCAGTAGCTTTAACTAATGGAAAGGTACACGAATGGCAGAGTGGGTGTGAGTTAGATCCGCCTAGCATGGGCCCGTAAACCCTCTGCATTGTTCCTTCCTTCATTCTTGTTTCCTTGTTCTTGATTCTCTACGTTGCTGTGTACGTTTCTGAGTGCTAAGTAAAGTCAGTATATATGTATATATATATATATATATATATATATATATATATATATATATATATATATATATATATATATATATATATATATATATATATATATATATATGTCGTGCCGAATAGGCAGAACTTGCGATCTTGGCTTAAATAGCAACGCTCATCTTGCCATATAGGACAAGTGAAAATTTGTGTATGCAATAATTTCGCCAAAATAATTTTGAACCTAACGAGAAAAATATATTTCACTGTGTTTGTTTAGTATTAAATTATTGTAAACAAATCTAAAATATATTTAGTTGGGTTAGGCTAAAATAAAATGTTCTTGTTATAATAAGGTTAGGTAAGTTTTCTAAGATTCTTTTAGTGCAAAATTATAAATTTTTACATTAACATTAATGAAAAAATATATCTTTAAAAATATAAGAATTTTTTTTAGAAAGGACTTAATTTTAAATGAGTTCTTGCTAATTGACCAGTTTTACATATTCGGCACGACATATATATATTTATTTTATTTATTATCACACTGGCCGATTCCCACCAAGGCAGGGTGGCCCGAAAAAGAAAAACTTTCACCATCATTCACTCCATCACTGTCTTGCCAGAAGGGTGCTTTACACTACAGTTTTTAAACTGCAACATTAACACCCCTCCTTCAGAGTGCAGGCACTGTACTTCCCATCTCCAGGACTCAAGTCCGGCCTGCCGGTTTCCCTGAATCCCTTCATAAATGTTACTTTGCTCACACTCCAACAGCACGTCAAGTATTAAAAACCATTTGTCTCCATTCACTCCTATCAAACACGCTCATGCATGCCTGCTGGAAGTCCAAGCCCCTCGCACACAAAACCTCCTTTACCCCCTCCCTCCAACCTTTCCTAGGCCGACCCCTACCCCGCCTTCCTTCCACTACAGACTGATACACTCTTGAAGTCATTCTGTTTCGCTCCATTCTCTCTACATGTCCGAACCACCTCAACAACCCTTCCTCAGCCCTCTGGACAACAGTTTTGGTAATCCCGCACCTCCTCCTAACTTCCAAACTACGAATTCTCTGCATTATATTCACACCACACATTGCCCTCAGACATGACATCTCCACTGCCTCCAGCCTTCTCCTCGCTGCAACATTCATCACCCACGCTTCACACCCATATAAGAGCGTTGGTAAAACTATACTCTCATACATTCCCCTCTTTGCCTCCAAGGACAAAGTTCTTATACATATATATATATATATATATATATATATATATATATATATATATATATATATATATATATATATATATATATATATATATATATATATATATATATATATATATATATATATATATATCTTTCTTTCTTTCAACACACTGGCCGTATCCCACCGAAGCGGGGTGTCCCGAAAGGAAAAACGAAAGTTTCTCCTTTTAGATTTAGTAATATATACAGGAGAAGAGGTTACTAGCCCCTTGCTCCCGGCATTTTAGTCGCCTCTTACAACACGCATGGCTTACATAAGAACATAAGAACGAAGGAACACTGAAACAGGCCTACTGGCCCATGCGAGGCAGGCCCAAGTCTCCTACCGGCTTAAGTCAATGCACCCAACCTAGTCAGGTCAGGTCACATTGACTTAAGGGAGGAACACGGCAACCGACCTGGTAGCACAAGCTATCAGGTCCAACTCACACCCACCCACATCCACTCATGTATTTATCCAACCTATTTTTAAAGCTACACAACGAGTGGCAAGTTAACGGAGTAGCAAGCTAGGTAATTATTTTTTTTCTCCAATACCAATGAAATTTTTACTGTGTCCTGGGAGTTTGTTCCACTCATCCACAACTCTATTACCAAACCAGTACTTTCCTATATCCTTCCTGAATCTGAATTTTTCCAACTTAAAACCATTGCTGTGAGTCCTGTCTAGGCTAGATATTTTCAGCACACTATTTACATCCCCTTTATTTATTCCTGTCTTCCATTTATACACCTCAATCATATCTCCCCTAATTCTACGCCTTTCTAGAGAGTGCAGATTCAATGCCCTTAGTCTATCCTCATAGGGAAGGTTTCTGGTACATGGGATCAACTTTGTCATCCTCCTTTGTACATTTTCCAGAGCATTTATATCCATTCTGTAATACGGTGACCAAAACTGTGCAGCATAATCTAAATGAGGCCTAACCAAGGATGTATAGAGTTGAAGAACAACCTGAGGACTCCTATTATTTATGCTTCTTGATATGAAGCCAAGGATTCTATTAGCTTTATTGCGAACACTTATGCACTGTTGTCTTGGTTTCAGATTACTGCTAACCAGAACTCCTAAATCTTTTTCGCAATCCGTAATATTAAGATCTACATTATTTAGTTTATATGTGGCATGGTTATTGTCCTGTCCAACATTTACAACTTTGCATTTGTCTATATTAAACTGCATCTGCCACTTCTCCGACCACTGCATCAGTCTATTCAAATGTTCCTGGAGTGCTCTAATGTCCTCGTCAGAATAAATTCGACGGCCTATTTTGGTGTCATCGGCAAACTTGCTGATGTCGCTCTTTATGCCCTCATCTATGTCGTTTATGTATATTGTGAACAGCAGGGGGCCCAACACTGACCCCTGTGGAACACCGCTCGTGACGCTTCCCCACTCTGATTTTTCCCCATTTATGCAAACTCTCTGCAGCCTATTTGTCAACCATGCCTCTATCCAGGAAAAAAATTCTCCTCCTATTCCATGTGCCTTAATTTTCCTCAATAGTCTCTGATGTGGAACCCTGTCAAAAGCCTTACTGAAGTCCATATACACAATATCATATTCATTACCATGATCTACCTCCTCAAATGCCTTAGTGAAAAAAGTTAATAAATTCGTAAGGCAGGAACGCCCCTTTGTAAAACCATGCTGAGATTCGTTGATTAATTTATGCTTTTCAAGGTGGCTACGAACTGCCTCGGCAATAATTGATTCCATAAATTTTCCCACTATGGAGGTTAGGCTTATTGGTCTATAGTTCGAAGCTAAGGACCTGTCACCTGCTTTGAAAATAGGTATCACATTTGCTATTTTCCACTTATCTGGCACCATGCCAGTTTGTAGTGATATGTTGAAAAGATTAGCCAAAGGTTTGCTAAGCTCCTCTTTACATTCCTTTAGAACCCTTGCATACAGTTCATCAGGGCCTGGGGATTTGTTAGGTTTTAATTTATCTATTTGCCTAAGGACCATGTCACTTGTGACCCTAATCGTGCACAGTTTATTATCGTTCTGTTCTACATAATTTATCATTTCTGGAATATCGCTGGTATCCTCCTGTGTAAAAACTGAGAGAAAGTATGTGTTAAAAATTCTACACATTTCCTTATCACTGTCAGTGAGCTGACCCGAGGAACTTTTGAGTGGGCCTATCTTGTCCCTGATCTTCTGTATACCTGAAAGAATCCTTTTGGGTTAGTCTTCGATTCTCTTGCAACTTTAACCTCATAATCTCTTTTTGCTTTTCTAATTTCCTTTTTTATTTCTCTCTTTAACTCAATATATCGATTTCTTAATTGCCCCTCTCCTCTTTTGATTTGCCTCTATATTCCTCTCTTTTGATCAGATATTTTAATCTGTTGTTCATCCATTTAGGATCATTTTTGTTTGACCTGATTTCCCTATTTGGAACATAATTTGACTGAGCAGCTAAAACTATGCCCTGGAAAGCGTCATATCGGCAACTATCACCACCTACCTGACCCTTAGTCAGGTCATTCCAGTTCAGCCCACCTAAGTAATTTTTCAGTCCTATGAAATCAGCCAAGCGAAAGTCAGGGACAGAGACTTGATTGCCATTATTAGGGGAATTCCATGATATATTAAAACTGAGTGATTTGTGATCACTTTCCCCAAGCTCATCATTAACCTCAAGATTATTAATTAGTGTTTCCCTACTGGCAAGAACCAAGTCAAGGAGGTTATTTCCCCTAGTTGGCTCTGTCACACACTGTTTTAAAAAACAATCCTGGATCGTATCAAGAAAGTCACCTGACTCTAAATTTCTTGTCAAATTGCTCCAGTCAATCTGTCTATAGTTGAAATCTCCCATTAGCACAACATTTTCGTATGTAGATGCCTTACGAATTTCGTCCCATAGAAGTTTACTGCACTCCCTATCAAGATTTGGGGCCCTGTAAATCACACCCAAAATTAGTTTTTCTCGGCCCTCAAGAAGCTGTAACCAAACAGATTCAGTGGCTGACGCTTCTAATTTTATATCTTGTCTAACACAACAATTTAAATTGTCTCTGACATACATCACTACTCCACCACCCTTCCTGTTGACCCTGTCTGTGGAATAATTTATAGCCTTGTATGTGACATTCAGAGGGCATCTCTCTATCTTCCAGATTGAGCCAGGTCTCTGTTATAGCAATAATATCTGTTTCCTGCACTTGCAATTAATCTTAGCTCATCTATCTTATTTCTTACACTCCTGCTATTAGTATAGTAAACCTTAAGGGAGCTAGTCCCTTGCTGTCCTCTGCTGTCCCCCTTTGTTTGCTGACCTGATCTATTGCCTTTATTTATAACTTCATGCTGAATGCCTTTTATACATTTACTGTTTCCAACCCTAGTGTTGCAACCTGCTTGTTTCCCACACACACCCATACCTCTATCTTCTATCAGTTTAAAATCATAGGCATTTCACCAATGGCCTTCTCAATTGAGTTTGCAAGTGCTACCACCCCAGCCCCAGAGAGATGTACCCCATCCCTTGCATACTTATCATGTTTGCCATAAAAGTTGTTCAGTTGTCAATGAATGGGATTGCAAGTTCCACTTCCCCATGGAGGTAAGAGGAAATAAACAAGAACAAGAACTAGTAAGAAAAATAGAAGAAAACCCAGAGGGGTGTGTATATACGTATATGCTTGTACATGTATGTGTAGTGTGACCTAAGTGTAAGTAGAAGTAGTAAGACATACCTGAAACCTTGCATGTTTATGAGACAGAAAAATGGATACCAGCAATCCTACCATCATGTAAAACAATTACAGGTTTCCGTTTTACACTCACTTGGCAGGACGGTAATACCTCCCTGGGTGGTTGCTGTCTACGAACCTACTACCACAGGATGGTAGTACCTCCCTGGGTGGTTGTTGTCTACCAACCTACTACCACAGGACGGTAGTACCTCCCTGGGTGGTTGTTGTCTACCAACCTACTACCTAGGATATATATATATATATATATATATATATATATATATATATATATATATATATATATATATATATATATATATATATATATATATATATATATATATATATATACCAAAAGAAAGTGTTGTTTCCCTTACGAAGGTGAACTGCATGATAGTTCAGTAGCACTGAGCTCACCTCTGACCCGGAAGAGATAGATCACAAATGTTTGGTACGCCCTCCTGGGATATATCATGGAATCTTTGGACCTCAGCATGGGGCTGTGATCTTAAGGAACTCCATATTCATGAGTAAGTATTTCGCTTGTTCTACACAGTGCTCTTCACTCGAGTACAGAGAATAGTCGAGAGCAGAAGCAGTAAACATAACGTGATTAGCTTGTCAGCTTTGAAAAGTGCTGTGCATATGTCCTGCCTATCTACTTGTCTGTATTATATAGAATAATTACAATGATAATCAGAGGAATTGAGAAGGGCTAGTTACTCGTGCCGGGGATCGAACCTGGAGCCATCAGTGTGGGAGTTGAGACAGCTATCAATGAGGCACAGTGGCTGAGGATGGTGACAGACTCTGCAAAATTGTCTCAATAAAGATTTCAATCGTGACATGTATATTTATGTGCTGGTGTTGCCGCCTCTTCCACCATACAACTGACATTAATATACTCTCACTACTTCTCTACACGGCTTATTTAATGAACAGTTAATAAATTAAAGTAAATTTTTATTATTAATGATGTACTAAGCTCAGCTCTTAACCTTTCATCTATTTTCGTTTGTTATACAGATTGCAATTACTTTTTCTTTATGTCCTTAATGTTTATAAGCACATATAATGTTTGTTATATTCACTGTGGCTCGTACGTTGGATTGTGTGCAGCCAGCAGTAACAGCCTGGTTGATCAGGCTCTGATCCACCAGGAGGCCTGGTCACAGACCGGGCGGCGGGGGCGTTGACCCCCGGAACTCTCTCCAGGTAAACTTCAGTGTTATACTTTAAGTTCAACTTGAACGTAATACTCTGGATATAAGTTACCGTCTTACTGTTTTGGGTTTTCCTGAGTAATCTACACATATACTACTGTGTATGATAATTTGTCTGACTGTATTTATGTGTACCTCTATCTAAATAAACTTACTAACAGAGGCTTTCTATAGTGCTGTTAAATGTCATCCAGTTTTTGTAACACCTATGTATATTATTATTATTATTGTTATTATTATTATTATTATTATTATTATTATTATTATTATTATTATTATTATTACTATTATTATTATTATTATTACTATTATTATTATTATTATTATTATTATTATTATTATTATTATTATTATTATTATTATTGTTATTATTATAATTAAAGTTAGTTAAATATCTTTATTCTGCACCACGTACTGAGACAGGAAAATCATCAGGGAACGGATAGGCCTATACAGGACAATAAAAATGAGGCCAAGTAGAAGCTACAGCAACGAAGCACATTCCGAGGGTCAGCGCCCCCGCGGCCCGGTCCATGACCAGACCTCGTGGTGGATAAGAGCCTGATCAGCCAGGCTGTTATTCCTGGCCGCACGTAAACCGATGTACGAACTACAGTCCGGCTGGTCAGGTACTGACCTGTCCAACTCCCTCTTGACAACAGCTAGGGGTCTATTGATAATCGCCCTTACGTATGCTGGGAGGCAGTTGAATAGTCTTAGGCCCCTGACACTTGTTGTGCTGTTTCTTAGCAAACTCATGGTGCCCCTGTTTTTTATTGGGGGGACGTTGCTTTCGTAAGGAGTGATTTCGATGTTTAGATTTGGGACTAGTCCCTTTAGGATTTTCCTAGCGTATATTATATATCTTCCTCGCTTGCGTTCCGAGGAGTACAGGTCGAGGGCCTTCAAACGTTCCCAGTAATTTAGGTGCTCTGTTGTACTTATACATGCAGTAAAGGTTCTTTGTATATTCTCCAGGTCTGCATTTCGCCTGCTTGAAAGGAGCCATTAGTATGCAGCAATATTCTAGCCCAGAGAGAACAAACGATTTGAAGAGAATCATCATGGGCTTGGCATCCCTAGTTTTGAATGTTCTCATTATCCATCCTATCATTTTCCTAGGAAATGTGGTAGATACAATGTTGTGATCTTTGAAAGTGAGATCCTCTGACATTACCACTTACAGGCCCTTTATATTAGTTTTTCGCTCTATTGTGTGATTGGAATTTGTTTTATTCTCGAGTTTTCCATGGCGGAGTAATTGAAATTTGTCCCCCATGAACTTCATATTGTTTTCTGACGCCCATTTAAAGACTTGGTTAATATCCAATTGGAGATTTGTCCTCGATGGATGACACTGTCATGGAAATTCTGGAATCGCCAGAAAAGGAAGACTATGGTGCAGTGGCTTATATCTCTAGTATGTCAGATATGAGGATGAGGGAAAGGATGGGGGATGGGAGCGAGTACCGTACCTTGTGAAACAGAGCTTTTCACTGTAGCCTTCTCTGACTTTACTTTATTTACTATTGCTCTTTGCGTTCGGTTTATGTGCGGCCAGCAGAAACAGCCTGGTTGATCAGACCCTGATCCACCACGAGGCCTGGTCTCAGACCGGGCCGCGGGGGTGTTGACCCCCGGAACCGTCTCCAGGTAAGTTAAAGATGCATCTATCAAATTTTCTTGTTACTTCTTTATCATGCATTTTGTGTACTATTACACCATGGTCGCACTTTTCGTAGTCTGTATATACCACATCTGTATTTTGAGTGTTCTCCATTGCATCCTAAACCATGTCACAGTGGTTCAATACCTGTGAGAGGCAGGTGCTACCTGCTGTCAACCCATGCTGCCATGGGTTGTGCAAGATGGGGTATAATAGGCTATACAATTGTGATTGAACTTTGATAACAAGTTGCACGGACGTAAACGATGCCTGGGAAAAATTCAAAACAATGTTCACTGCCATCCTTGATAATATTGCACCAGTTAAGAGGAATTAGACGAAGAACTGAACCCTGAGTAACTGATGAGATATTAGATAATATCAGATTCAGAGATCATTTGCTAAAAAGCTTTAAGGTAAACAGACGATATTAAAGGAGCTCATAAAAGGGGCAAAGACAAGGCACTACTGCTCAAAAATCGAATTCAATAATAACCTCCAGAAAGCTCTGACAACAACTAAATGACCTGGGGTATAGCTATATATCAGTAGATAGATCTAACATAGTGCTAAATATCGATAACGAAGTATGACATGAAATAACTAGTGGCAAATTATTTTAATACAAACTACACAATTGTTGCAGCAACATTAGTAAGTAAACTGCCGGTTGCATCGAATCCCTTTAACACGGACTCCAATATGTTTAAAACATACTACACTAATAAAAGCGTCACCCCAAACAGTTGCAAACTTGTAAGTGTATCTTATGATTTAGTGCGAAAAGAACTAGCAAGTTAAACCCAGCTAAAAGCACCTGTGGAAAATACTGTATATATTTTCCGAAAATACGGTAATTTATAGGTAAATAGATGCCCTATATTGTATTTTTAAAAGAAGTATGTTATCGAAAAAAAGAAGAGACACTCGCCATCTTGGTTTTGAACTGGATACAACGTTAATGTAATGGGAAGAATTTTTCGTGCTCTAGAGGTTAAAATTGGATTGACACCTCTCAAATAGGAGGCGAAATTGTTGGATGTGCATTCCTGCATAACTTGAGATATCAGACGACTGGACAAGACAGCTCCAGGAACCTCAGATAAGCTCTCTAGATTTGTGCATAATTCTGGCCAGTGTTTTCATAAATTTAGTTAGTGAGGTTTTTCTGAGCATGATACAACTTAATATCCAGTCAAATTGGTGAGTGATATTAAGATATATTTTCCTTTTGTTATGTATATGTGAATTTATATATAATAATTTTTTAATATACAGTCCACAAATTTATATATTTACGAGAATTCCTGATGTATAACTCATTTAATTAATAGGTCCAGAGCAACTTGTGGATATGACAGTGGTAGGTATCGAAGGGGGACATTTTTGCGACCTAGGTGTCCCAAATTCCTACTTGTCTAACTGATAAACAATAATTATCTATGTTCATTTACTGTTATGTACATAATTATACATACAGATAAATGCAATTTTCCACAGCACCAGTCCAGATAACATCTTGCCTAAGTTCCTAAAAAATGGTGCCTCTAAATTGCCAGTCCTCATTGCTCACATAATAAATTTGTCCATCACCACCAGTACTATTCAGGAGGGGGTCAAGGCGGCCAGAATTACTCTTACTTCTATCTTCAAGAAAAATAGTAGGCCTGACTTCAGCAATTATAGGCATGCTAGTATACTCAGTGAGATGCCCAACATTCTTAAGAAGGCAGTGTATTGTTAAGTAGTTAAATATTTTAATGACAAAAACATTCTTCAGAGTTACCAATCAGGTTTCAGGAGATCTTACTGGACTGGCACCTCCCTAATTAATCTGACGGACTGTCTGAGAACTCAAATGTCACTAGGGAATGTCATAGGTATGGTGACTAGACTTGCAAAACACCTTCGGTACAGTCAACTGTAATATATTAGGTAAGAAACTACAAGCCATCGGCATAGGTTCTGTAGACTGGTTTAAGTCCATCTGAGCAAGAGGAAACAAATGGTCAAGATCAACAACACAGAATCAGAATCCTTGCTGATAGAATGTGGGGTTCTCTAAGGTAGTATTCTAGGTCCCTTATTGTCCCTATGCAATGTGAATGATATGTCCATCAAGTGTAAGCTTCCGTTGCATGCAAACGACAGTGCTTTGTTGGTGTCAGGTAAAGACCCACAAACTATAGCTAGACAACAAATCGTTACACCTCGGGAAAACGGAAGCCATACTCTTTGGCACGAAAAATAAACTGAAAAGGGTAAATAATTTTAAGGTTCAGTGTAATGGGGAACCCATCACTTCAGTATCTTTGGTGAAATATCTAGGGAACCCCATTTGACCCAAGCATGTCAGGAGAATTGATAGAGAACAATGAAGTAAACGGAATGCCAGACTAAAGTTCCTCTACAGACAGGCACACTGTCTACCTACTGAGGCTTGCAGGAACCTATGTCTAACTCTCATACACTGCCATATAGATTACTCTTGCTCTGCATGGCATTCTGCCTTAACAAAAAAACTGATAGAATACAAATCACCCAGAACAAAATGGTCAGATTCATCCTGGACCTGAGTCCAATAGAACATGTAGGCCTGGAGTTTACCTGGAGTTTACCTAAAGAGAGTTCCGGGGGTCAACGCCCCCGCGGCCCGGTCTGTGACCAGGCCTCCTGGTGGATCAGAGCCTGATCAACCAGGCTGTTACTGCTGGCTGCACGCAAAACAACGTAAGAGCCACAGCCCGGCTGGTCAGGAACCGACTTTAGGTGCTTGTCCAGTGCCAGCGTGAAGACTGCCAGGGGTCTGTTGGTAATCCCCCGTATGTATGCTGGGAGGCAGTTGAACAGTCTCGGGCCCCTGACACTTATTGTATGGTCTCTTAACGTGCTAGTGACACCCCTGCTTTTCATTGGGGGGATGTTGCATCGTCTGCCAAGTCTTTTGCTTTCGTAGTGAGTGATTTTCGTGTGCAAGTTCGGTACTAGTCCATCTAGGATTTTCCAGGTGTATATAATCATGTATCTCTCCCGCCTGCATTCCAGCGAATACAGGTTTAGGAGCCTCAAGCACTCCCAGTAATTGAGGTGTTTTATCTCCATTATGCGCGCCGTGAAGGTTCTCTGTACATTTTCTAGGTCAGCAATTTCACCTGCCTTGAAAGGTGCTGTTAGTGTGCAGCAATATTCCAGCCTAGATAGAACAAGTGACCTGAAGAGTGTTATCATGGGTTTGGCCTCCCTAGTTTTGAAGGTTCTCATTATCCATCCTGTCATTTTTCTAGCAGATGCGATTGATACAATGTTATGGTCCTTGAAGATGAGATCCTCTGACATGATCACTCCCAGGTCTTTGATGTTAGTGTTTCGCTCTATTTTGTGGCCAGAATTTGTTTTGTACTCTGATGAAGATTTAATTTCCTCATGTTTACCATATCTGAGTAATTGAAATTTCTCATCGTTGAACTTCATATTGTTTTCTGCAGCCCACTGAAAGATTTGGTTGATGTCCGCCTGGAGCCTTGCAGTGTCTGCAATGGAGGACACTGTCATGCAGATTCGGGTGTCATCTGCAAAGGAAGACACTGTGCTGTGGCTGACATCCTTGTCTATGTCGGATATGAGGATGAGGAACAAGATGGGAGCGAGTACTGTGCCTTGTGGAACAGAGCTTTTCACCGTAGCTGCCTCGGACTTTACTCTGTTGACGACTACTCTCTGTGTTCTGTTAGTGAGGAAATTATAGATCCATCGACCGACTTTTCCTGTTATTCCTTTAGCACGCATTTTGTGCGCTATTACGCCATGGTCACACTTGTCGAAGGCTTTTGCAAAGTCTGTATATATTACATCTGCATTCTTTTTATCTTCTAGTGCATCAAGGACCTTGTCATAGTGATCCAATAGTTGAGACAGATAGGAGCGACCTGTTCTAAACCCATGTTGCCCTGGGTTGTGTAACTGATGGGTTTCTAGATGGGTGGTGATCTTGCTTCTTAGGACCCTTTCAAAGATTTTTATGATATGGGATGTTAGTGCTATCGGTCTGTAGTTCTTTGCTGTTGCTTTACTACCCCCTTTGTGGAGTGGGGCTATGTCTGTTGTTTTTAGTAACTGTGGGACGACCCCCGTGTCCATGCTCCCTCTCCATAGGATGGAAAAGGCTCGTGATAGGGGCTTCTTGCAGTTCTTGATGAACACGGAGTTCCATGAGTCTGGCCCTGGGGCAGAGTGCATGGGCATGTCATTTATCGCCTGTTCGAAGTCATTTGGCGTCAGGATAACATCGAATAGGCTTGTCTTAACCAAATTCTGTGGCGATCTCATAAAAAAATTAATTTTGATCTTCGACTCTCAGTCTGGTTAGCGGCTTGCTAAAAACTGAGTCATATTGGGACTTGAGTAGCTCACTCATTTCCTTGCTGTCATCTGTGTAGGACCCATCTTGTTTAAGTAGGGGCCCAATACTGGACGTTGTTCTCGACTTTGATTTGGCATAGGAGAAGAAATACTTTGGGTTTCTTTCAATTTCATTTATGGCTTTTAGTTCTTCCCGCGATTCCTGACTCCTATAAGATTCCTTTAGCTTAAGTTCGATGCTTGCTATTTCTCTGACCAGTGTCTCCCTACGCATTTCAGATATATTGACCTCTTTTAGCCGCTCTGTTATTCTTTTCCGTCGCCTGTAAAGGGAGCGCCTGTCTCTTTCTATTTTACATCTACTCCTCCTTTTTCTTAGAGAAATAAGCCTTGTGCATACATCGAGTGCCACCAAGTTAATCTGTTCTAGGCATAAGTTGGGGTCTGTGTTGCTTAGTATATCTTCCCAGCTTATATCGGTTAGGACTTGGTTTACTTGGTCCCACTTTATGTTTTTGTTATTGAAGTTGAATTTGGTGAATGCTCCATCTTGACTAATCTCATTATGTCGGTCTGGGGCTCCACGCATACATGTCTGAACCTCAATTATGTTGTGATCTAAGTATATTGTTTTTGATATGGTGACATTTCTTATCAGATCATCATTGTTAGTGAAGATGAGGTCTAGTGTATTCTCCAGTCTAGTAGGCTCTATTATTTGCTGGTTTAAATTGAATTTTGTGCAGAGATTTAAAAGCTCGTGTGAGTGTGAGTTTTCATCAGAGCTACCTCCTGTTGTTATTACTGCAACAATATTATTTGCTATATTCCTCCATTTTAGGTGCCTTAAGTTGAAATCCCCCAGGAGCAAGATGTTGGGTGCAGGAGCTGGAAGATTTTCCAGACAGTGGTCAATTTTTAACATCTGTTCCTGGAATTGCTGGGATGTTGCATCTAGAGGCTTGTAGACTACCACAATGACTAGGTTTTGGTTCTCGACCTTTACTGCTAAAACTTCCACTACATCATTTGAGGCATTAAGCAGTTCTGTGCAAACAAGTGACTCTGCAATGTACAGGCCAACCCCCCCCCCCTTTTGCCTGTTCACTCTGTCACATCTGTATAGGTTGTAACCTGGGATCCATATTTCGTTGTCCGAGTCATCCTTTATGTGGGTCTCAGTGAAAGCCGCGAACATTGCCTTTGCCTCTGCAAGCAGTCCACGGATGAAAGGTATTTTGTTGTTTGTTGCTGGGTTTAGACCCTGTATATTTGCAAAGAAGAATGTCATCGGACTGGTGGTATTGTTGGTACTGGGGGGGTTGATTTTTTTTCCGGCATTAGTATCTGTATCTGTTGGTTGGGAGTGGAGGCCATCGACTGTGGTTCCACTCCAGGAATGACTGGATTTGGTGTACGATTTCTGCCATTTCCTGCCAATTTTTTTTCCTTCCTGGCACTAAAAAAACTCTCCCTCTTGAGTGGCTGTGGCTACCCAGGTTTTCCCATGGCCTGGATGTTTTGTATCTATTGTACCCTTTAGATGGTGTGCCTGGCAATTTAAGTTATAGCACAGTCTTTCCTGTACTGAAGAGGTACACATTTCAGGGTGAAAAAGCTTACAGGAAGGGAGTTTGCATTTTCCTGTTGTCATATGGGCATGGCATTTTCTAGGGTGGTCATAGTTGCACATCCCGTCTGTTTTTTCAGATTTCCCATGTCTGCAGATACCAAGTGCATAGTATGTGCACAGGGTTGGTTTCCGTTTGCCTTGGGTTTCTGTGACTGTATTCTCTGTTGGTGCATGTTTCCCTGTCTTATTCCTATCCTCCCTAGCACCATCAATGGAGCTCCCACCAGTTGTTTTTGGTAATATATCCTCGCTATTGCTAGTGGAGTCCTCTTGTTTGCTATTTCCTGTGGTATTTCTAGTTTGCAATATTGGTTTTATCTTATCTTTGACTACACTTGTTTCCCCACTACGGCTCCTGTCCCCTATGAGGTCATTTATATGTATTCCTTCCTGCATAAAATTCCCGACTACCTGGACAAAATCTCCAGCTTCACCATTACTGTCTCCCAGGACAGCACCTCCAGCTTCACCATTACTGTCTCCCAGGACAGCATCTCCAGCTTCACCATTACTGTCTCCCAGGACAGCACCTCCAGCTTCACCATTACTGTCTCCCAGGACAGCACCTCCAGCTTCACCATTACTGTCTCCCAGGACAGCACCTCCAGCTTCACCATTACTGTCTCCCAGGACAGCACCTCTAGCTTCATTACTGTCTCCCAGGACAGCACTATCAGCCCCACATTTACTGACTACCAGGACATCACCTCCAGCCTTACAGTTTCTGACTACATGGCCAGTATCAAGGGCAGTACCATTCAGCCTAGACTTTTTATGTTCCCATCTGTTGTAGAAAGCTTCCAGGTTTTCTATGAAAGCAGCTTTGATGTTATCCTCTTTTAATACCCTTGTGATTTTAGTCCACAGATTTATCTCATTTGGGCATACCCAAAAACACTTCCCTGTTTTAATACTGCTTGTAGCTAGTTCTTGGATATCTGCACAAGGGACGTGACACCAATTTCCACAAAAATGACAATTTATCCATGTGGAAGCCCGTTTGTTTGATTGACTGCAGACTACACAGGGCTTCATAATGATTTGAATGGTTGATTTACTGTAATTCTACTAGCAACCTCTTGAATACTCTATTAATAGCCTCCTTAAATGAATCTCTAGCTATTTGTATTTCTATTTCTAACTGTACTTGTATATTGGACAGCTTACCGTGTACGTTCCTTATTTATATTTATTGTTTGTGTTTGATAAGGGCGCCTACAACCCCATCCGTTTACAGTCTGCTTTATTGTCCAACGAATCCGTTTGAAACCAGTCAAGGGTTCGGACCATCAAGGGTTCGGACCAGTCGATCTGATCTGATCAGTGGGTCACTTATTTAAAACATACTGGTCGGTGATTTGGGCTAACACATGAAGGTTCTACTGGAAATTATCTACCCGAGTAATATGTGATTTGATTGATACAAAAGTATAACTTGTGTGTTGAAGAACCGGTGATTGCTGGCAGCTCCTACAATGATGAACGGTCGAGCCTCAACCCTTGTTTATCAATCGCTGTATCTAGCTCTTCTAGTTTTTTTTTTTGTCTTCACCACAATAAATGCTATATTATCACTATAGTTGACTGGTGGAAATTTTGGAGGAAGGACGCTTTTTCTGTAGTAATAATTGCTTCTCGTTGTGTATATTGCGACCGCTGGTAACTACAGGTTATATGAAAATCACAGTATACGTCAGGTATTTCAAGAAAAAAGAAACTAATGAAAGTCACTCCACTCCACTAAGTACCATTATAATACTGGTTAGTTGCTACTACAACACTGTATTCTACTATTCACTGGTATCACTAGATTATATGTGAGTACACTAGCAGGCCAGGAAGATTATTAAAACAGCTGACCACTGTGGTAAGTTTCTGGCGACTTCTGGCACCTGCCTCTATAGGCTTATTACCTGGAGTTTACCTGGAGAGAGTTCCGGGGGTCAACGCCCCCGCGGCCCGGTCTGTGACCAGGCCTCCTGGTGGATCAGAGCCTGATCAACCAGGCTGTTGCTGCTGGCTGCACACAAACCAACGTACGAGCCACAGCCGGCTGGTCAAGAACCGACTTTAGGTGCTTGTCCAGTGCCAGCTTGAAGACTGCCAGGGGTCTGTTGGTAATTCCCCTTATGTGTGCTGGGAGGCAGTTGAACAGTCTCGGGCCCCTGACACTTATTGTATGTAGATGAATGGTTCAGAGAACCGACATGTTGATAAATTAGACACATGTGCAACTCTTGGGTATCTTTATTGAGGAAACGTTTTGCCACACAGTGGCTTCATCAGTCCATACAAAGGAGAATCTTGAAGAACAGGAGGAGAATGAGGTAATCAGTCCCTCAACCTTGAGTCGATGTGGTCAGTCCATCAATCTTGAATAGAATACGGCATACGTGCTGAGAAGCTTATAAACCGTTGGCAGGAGAGGTGCAGCAGTCATAGGTCGTGTAACATTTGTTCAATGCTGAAGTAGGTCGTGCCCAAGAATTAGGCAAGCGAAGAATTCCCAAGTATTAAGATCCCAAGAAGTTGCAGTGTCTGACAGGTTTGTAGATGAATGGTTCAGAGAACCGACATGTTGATAAATTAGACACATGTGCAACTCTTGGGTATCTTTATTGAGGAAACGTTTCGCCACACAGTGGCTTCATCAGTCCATACAAAGGAGGATCTTGAAGAACAGGAGGAGAATGAGGTAATCAGTCCCTCAACCTTGAGTCGATGTGGTCAGTCCATCAATCTTGAATAGAATACGGCATACGTGCTGAGAAGGAGCTTATAAACCGTTGGCAGGAGAGGTGCAGCAGTCATAGGTCGTGTAACATTTGTTCAATGTTGAAGTAGGTCGTGCCCAAGAATTAGGCAAGAGAAGAATTCCCAAGTATTAAGATCCCAAGAAGTTGCAGTGTCTCCTGCCAACGGTTTATAAGCTCCTTCTCAGCACGTATGCCGTATTCTATTCAAGATTGATGGACTGACCACATCGACTCAAGGTTGAGGGACTGATTACCTCATTCTCCTCCTGTTCTTCAAGATTCTCCTTTGTATGGACTGATGAAGCCACTGTGTGGCGAAACGTTTCCTCAATAAAGATACCCAAGAGTTGCACATGTGTCTAATTTATCAACTTATTGTATGGTCTCTTAACGTGCTAGTGACACCCCTGCTTTTCATTGGGGGGATGTTGCATCGTCTGCCAAGTCTTTTGCTTTCGTAGTGAGTGATTTTCGTGTGCAAGTTCGGTACTAGTCCCTCTAGGATTTTCCAGGTGTATATAATCATGTATCTCTCCTGCCTGCGTTCCAGCGAATACAGGTTTAGGAACCTCAAGCGCTCCCAGTAATTGAGGTGTTTTATCTCCGTTATGCGCGCCGTGAAGGTTCTCTGTACATTTTCTAGGTCAGCAATTTCACCTGCCTTGAAAGGTGCTGTTAGTGTGCAGCAATATTCCAGCCTAGATAGAACAAGTGACCTGAAGAGTGTCATCATGGGCTTGGCCTCCCTAGTTTTGAAGGTTCTCATTATCCATCCTGTCATTTTTCTAGCAGATGCAATTGATACAATGTTATGGTCCTTGAAGGTGAAATCCTCCGACATGATCACTCCCAGGTCTTTGACGTTGGTGTTTCGCTCTATTTTGTGGCCAGAATTTGTTTTGTACTCTGATGAAGATTTAATTTCCTCGTGTTTACCATATCTGAGTAATTGAAATTTCTCATCGTTGAACTTCATATTGCTTTCTGCAGCCCACTGAAAGATTCGGTTGTAGTCAGCCTGGAGTCTTGCAGTGTCTGCAATGGAAGACATTGTCATGCAGATTCGGGTGTCATCTGCAAAGGAAGACACGGTGCTGTGGCTGACATCCTTGTCTATGTCGGATATGAGGATGAGGAACAAGATGGGAGCGAGTACTGTGCCTTGTGGAACAGAGCTTTTCACCGTAGCTGCCTCGGACTTTACTCTGTTGACGACTACTCTCTGTGTTCTGTTAGTGAGGAAATTATAGATCCATCGACCGACTTTTCCTGTTATCCTTTTAGCACGCATTTTGTGCGCTATTACGCCATGGTCACACTTGTCGAAGGCTTTTGCAAAGTCTGTATATATTACATCTGCATTCTTTTTATCTTCTAGTGCATTTAGGACCTTGTTGTAGTGATCCAATAGTTGAGACAGACAGGAGCGACCTGTTCTAAACCCATGTTGCCCTGGGTTGTGTAAATGATGGGTTTCATGATGGGTGGTGATCTTGCTTCTTAGGACCCTTTCAAAGATTTTTATGATATGGGATGTTAGTGCTATCGGTCTGTAGTTCTTTGCTGTTGCTTTTCCGCCCCGT
This sequence comes from Cherax quadricarinatus, assembly GCF_038502225.1. NCBI lineage: Eukaryota > Metazoa > Arthropoda > Malacostraca > Decapoda > Parastacidae > Cherax > Cherax quadricarinatus. The sequence continues at coordinate 3,582,258 of NC_091292.1, forward strand.
TTGTGGAGTGGGGCTATGTCTGTTGTTTTTAGTAACTGTGGGACGACCCCCGTGTCCATGCTCCCTCTCCATAGGATGGAAAAGGCTCATGATAGGGGCTTCTTGCAGTTCTTGATGAACACGGAGTTCCATGAGTCTGGCCCTTGGGCAGAGTGCATGGGCATGTCATTTATCGCCTGTTCGAAGTCATTTGGCGTCAGGATAACATCGGATAGGCTTGTGTTATCCAAATTTTGTGGCTCTCTCATAAAAAATTCGTTTTGATCTTCGACTCTCAGTCTGGTTAGTGGCTTGCTAAAAACTGAGTCATATTGGGACTTGAGTAGCTCACTCATTTCCTTGCCGTCATCTGTGTAGGACCCATCTTGTTTAAGTAGGGGCCCAATACTGGATGTTGTTCTCGACTTTGATTTGGCATAGGAGAAGAAATACTTTGGGTTTCTTTCGATTTCGTTTATGGCTTTTAGTTCTTCCCGCGATTACTGACTCCTATAAGATTCCTTTAGCTTGAGTTCGATGCTTGCTATTTCTCTGACCAGTGTCTCCCTACGCATTTCCGATATATTGACCTCTTTTAGCCGCTCTGTTATTCTTTTCCATCGCTTGTAAAGGGAGTGCCTGTCTCTTTCTATTTTACATCTACTCCTCCTTTTTCTAAGAGGAATAAGCCTTGTGCATACATCGAGTGCCACCAAGTTAATCTGTTCTAGGCATACGTTGGGGTCTGTGTTGCTTAGTATATCTTCCCAGCTTATATCGGTTAGGACTTGGTTTACTTGGTCCCACTTTATGTTTTTGTTATTGAAGTTGAATTTGGTGAATGCTCTCTCGTGACTAGTCTCATTATGTCGGTCTGGGGCTCCACGCATACATGTCTGAACCTCAATTATGTTGCGATCTGAGTATATTGTTTTTGATATGGTGACATTTCTTATCAAATCATCATTGTTAGTGAAGATGAGGTCTAGTGTATTCTCCAGTCTAGTAGGCTCTATTATTTGCTGGTTTAAATTAAATTTTGTGCAGAGATTTAAAAGCTCGTGTGAGTGTGAGTTTTCATCAGAGCTACCTCCTGTTGTTATTGTGGAAAATTTTTAATTTTCCGAAACTATAGCGCCTAATAGGTGTTTTTTGTACCGATATGAGTCAAAATGTATTTGAAAATGGAGTAGAACCAAGAGTTCCCTTGGCGCATGCGCGGATGTGCGGGGGAGGAAGGCGGATTGTTTTGAATGTGGTGAGGAGGCTGAGGAAACCGGGGAAGGAGGAAACTGGCGTTCACGGGAGCCCAAGGATCGATATGGGCCTCAATTCATAATAGGAAGTGTCGTGACTGTCCCTAGTGAAGAGTGAGGGAACGTGATTTACGGGATCAATGTAAAGGGGTGGTAAAATTAGTGAATAATGTTCGACCGGGTGGCAGGTGCACGGCCATGGTGTGTGTGTCCAGGGGAAATACCCGTGTGTTAATCCTCGCTCATCGGCCTCAGATCTTAATAATAGTTATGAGACGTTAAATCGTCTTGTGAATGGTAATGTAATCAGTGATAATAACATTAAGTTAAGAGAATGCGGGATGTGAAATAAGTCGCCTTGCTCCGAGTGAACAAGTTAGACCCTTTTGTTCCCGAGGCGGGGAAAGTGAAGCTCATTGATCCACGATTTCTAAACCGGGACAAACCGACGGATACCTCGTCCTGCCGGAATGAGAACCGTGTCGGTGTAACAGGACATCGAAAATGAGATGGTGAATGGAAGAAATAAGGATTATCAATCACCCACAGTTAAGTAACCCTTCTAGTTATAACAAACCTATGCTGGCCAGTGGTGTTGTGTTGTAATTAGATAGGTTATGAGTGATCCAGCTACCTCAAGTGACCACCAGAGAACATCTGGTAAGTGGTGGGATTATGTATAAATGTTTTCTTGATGGATGTATCCAGGTGTATCCTACCCCCCCCCTCTTCATTCAGCTAAACTAATATAATCTATACAGTCCACAATTAACTAGTAGCACCGTACTTGTGTGTGCTACCCAATCCATACTGGTCTCGGATAGATATGGATAAGATTGTGAGGTCGAAGGGGCCACCTGTAGTGACCAGAGGTGGTTAAGTTTTCTCACATGTCTACACGGGGTGACTACGGTAAACAATATGGTTGTCTCCCAATGAGATTACTTGTATGTATATAATGTTGAGGTACATACAGATAAACACCCTAGAAAATTTTCCATATCTGCCCGCTGGTCTTTCGTGAACCGGATGCAATCAGTGAAAAAATTAATTGAATTAATTACTTAATAATTAAGTGACTGATTGAAGGAAGTCGGTGTAGGGTGCACAAGTTTAATCGATCGTGTGATGGATGATAATTAGCCCAATAAATTGCTAGCACATGGGTGGCTAGGATTTATACAAGAGTAAAGTGCAAGAATTACTCTTATAAGGCGTCTACTTAAGTAGTATAATGGGTGATTATTAATTCCCTAACCATGGCTGGGTCTGAGGAAGTTAGTGCGACTGGCAAGTTCATGGATGCCAAAGCAAAGAAAGCGTCACTACAAGCTCGGAAGGGTCATGTTACTAAATCATACAAGAAGTGTATGGAGTTAATGAAACAAGAAACGGTAAACCCTGATGAATTAAAGCTACACCTAGATGCCTTAGGAAATAGACATGAGTCATATAGATTGTGGTTTAAAGACTATGAAAAAGAGCTGCTAGAGAATTGTGCAGATGATGCTGAAAGGGAGCGACTGCTGGATCAACATTATGAAGTGGAGGACAACATTGTGTCCTGCAAAACTAAGGCTTTGGAGAAGGTAAAGGGTGTAAACAATGTTGTTGGTCAACCTAGTAAGGAAAGTCAGAGACATCTACCAAAACTCCCAGAATTATGTATGCCTGTGTTTAATCCGGGAGAACACTGGGAGGAGTTTTGGTCTATCTTTAAAGCAGTCGTACATGATAGGAGTGATCTTGCAAGTGTTACCAAATTATGCTATTTAAAGGGACAAGTAAGGGGAGATGCGCATGTTCTCATACAAGCATTCCCAAATGTAGATGACTCCTATAGTGAGGCAGTTGACTTGTTGGAGGTCACTTACGGTAATTTGGAGCAAAGTAGGCTGGACCTAGTAGCTAATTTGGCTAATTTGAAGACTCCAGATCACAATCGCAACAGTTTACAGCAATTTAGGATCAAACTAGAAAGCACTCTTAAGACCTTGAGTAATAAATATGATCTGGAGGGAGCAGAGTGGTTGTTGAGTGCCTTGATTCAGAATAAATTGAACCACAAGACCATAGAGTGGTTATCTAACAGATATCACAAGGGTTACTTCAGGTTGGAAGAAATAAGAGTGGGACTGCAAGAGCTAATTGTCCAACTGCAGATCAGCCAACCCATTACCTCTAGGAATACCACGTCTACAGACCCCAGTGCACCTGCCAAGTTCCACAAAGGGAAACCTTATCCTAATATCAATAATCCTAAGCCACCTACTACACGGGGTTACGTAGGCACGTATCAAGTGACAGGTGCCAGTTATAGTGGTTCTCCACCTCCAAGCAAGAGGAGGAAGTACCACAATAAGGGTAGCCCAGTTGATAAGAGGTCAGGCAAAGAAAGGAGAGATTGTATCTTCTGCAACGGTACTCATTTCTCTAAGAACTGTAATGCCTATAATTCATGGGATGTTAAAGTGGAAAGATTGGAAGAGCTTGCTAGATGTATCAGGTGTCTAGGAAATCATAATGTAAGGGATTGCCGTGCTAACTTGCACTATTGTTATCAGTGTAACAAGGGAAGACACCACATAGCTATGTGTAAGGGCAGATCTAATCGTAATGATGGTAACAATAGTACTGATAGTGATAATAACCCAGACACAACAGTAGCCCACGTAAAGATTGCAGCTAACGTCGGTAATGATGGCCTAGCTGAGGTAGCTTTGCCTGTGTTGGATGTGGTGATTAATGATAAACGGCGTAAATCCAAAACTGTAACAGCATTACTGGATCAGGGATCACAACGTACCTTCATAAAACGTAACTGCCTTAATGGGATGAAGGTACAAATGGGAGATCCTGCTATTACCTGGAGTTTACCTGGAGAGAGTTTCGGGGGTCAACGCCCCCGCGGCCCGGTCTGTGACCAGGCCTCCTGGTGGATCAGCGCCTGATCAACCAGGCTGTTGCTGCTGGCTGCACGCAAACCAACGTACGAGCCACAGCCCGGCTGATCAGGAACTGACTTTAGTTGCTTGTCCAGTGCCAGCTTGAAGACTGCCAGGGGTCTGTTGGTAATCCCCCTTATGTGTGCTGGGAGGCAGTTGAACAGTCTCGGGCCCCTGACACTTATTGTATGGTCTCTTAACGTGCTAGTGACACCCCTGCTTTTCATTGGGGGGATGGTGCATCGTCTGCCAAGTCTTTTGCTTTCGTAGTGAGTGATTTTCGTGTGCAAGTTTGGTACTAGTCCCTCTATACTCAAGCTATCTGGCTTTCTCTCGAATAAGAAGGCCCAGTCATACGACACTGTTTATGTAACTGTCCGGCTGGGCAATGAGAGAAAACGTATTAATGCCGTAATTGTGGATAGGCTCCCAGAGAAAATATCTACCATAGGGCTTGGTAACGCTACTGAAAGGCTTTCAAGTAAGGTAGATTTGGCACCTTCTGGTATAAATAATGATTCGGTGGGGCCAATAGATATTTTGATAGGTAGTGACCATTATGCCACCTTTGTAAAGGGTATGACAAAGAAATGCGGAGTCACCCTTCTAAGGACCGCCGGAGGTCATGTGATGTATGGCAGGCTTCCTCGTACCAATAATGAATGACTGGAGGAATCCATAAATACAGTTACGGTGTGTCTTACTCATGAAGTATCACCCCAGTGTAAATATACTTCAATAGAGGATGAAGTTGAACCTGTGTATAAATTATGGGAATTGGACAGCATAGGGATCAATGTAAATGAAGAAAGTCCAGATGATTCCTTTACTCAAGAACAATACCAGAAGGATGTTAAATTTGAATCTGGACAATACTGGGTGAGACTTCCGTGGAAGCTGAACCATCCAGACCTACCAACTAATTACCGGATGGCATATGGACAATTAAAGGCTCAGCTCCACGAATTGAGCAAGACACCAGAACTGTTGACTGCTTACGATGATATAATTAATGAGCAGTTAAATAATAAATTCATAGAGGAGGTACCTCCCGAGCAAACCCAGATTTATGGTCACTATTTGCCACACCACGGAGTGAAGAAGGATTCTAAGACCACTCCTCTGAGGATTGTGTTTAATTGTAGTGCCAGGAGTAATAAAAGTGTACCTAGTTTGAATGACTGTTTGATGACAGGTCCGTCGTTGACGGAAAAACTGGGAGACATACTATTAAACTTCAGGGTTAAGAATTATGCCTTTACGGCAGACATAAGTAAAGCTTTCCTGAGAGTGGGTCTGCAGGAGGCTGACCGGGATTGCACTAGGTTCTTATGGCCCGAGAATCCTGGTGACCCACTTAGTCCCCTGAAGACTTTTCGCTTCAGGAGTGTATTGTTTGGTGCTACCTCCAGTCCGTTCCTACTCCAGGCAACGATAAATGCACACCTTAAGCGTACGGGTGGTCCACTGAGTGGAGTAATGGGTAAACAATTTTATGTGGACAATTTCCTGGGGGTGACGTCTACTGAAGAGGAACTAATGAGCATATACGCAGGGGCTAATGAAATAATGCAAGGTGCAAATATACCCCTGAGGGAATGGAACAGTAATTCGTCCAGTTTAAGAGTTCAAATAAATAAAGACAACCCTGGAGTTGAAGTGTCCAAATATAGTAATGTGCTGGGACTGACTTGGGACACAGAGGGAGACTTGTTATCGTTAAAGCCTAATGACTACAGCATGCCCAATAAATTAACCAAGAGAGTCTTGCTTGCAGAAGTTTCAAAATGCTTCGATCCACTAGGCTTAGTGTCCCCACTTACCATAAGAGGAAAATTGTTGATACAAGAAGCATGGAAGCTTAAGTGTGCTTGGGATGAAACCCTACCTGAGGAATTTGTTGAAAGGTGGGAAGAACTAATAGGGGAATATGTAAAATTACCAATGTTGAAGTTCCCCCGTAATGTGGCCAGTCAAGAGGGAGAAAATGTACTCCACATTTTTTGCGATGCTTCGAAATTAGCATATGGAGCAGTCGCTTACCTTCAATGTAATAGTGCCATTTCTCTTGTTATGTCTAAGGCTAAGGTGGCTCCAATCAAATCACGCACCTTAGCTCAGTTGGAATTAACGGCCATTTATGTAGGTGTCAAATTAGCCAATTATATAAGAAATAAATTGCGAGAGATAAATATCAGCGACACCGTAATTTGGTCTGATAACGAGGTATCCTTACAATGGATTCGTAATGGTAACAGTAAGATTGTGTATGTACAAAACAGAGTCGCTGAAATCAATCAAATGCAGGAGAAACATCACAGTTTGGGTCAGCATATGTTAACCTTTAATCACATTCCTGGTGACGAGAACCCAGCTGACTTCTTGTCTCGAGGCTTGACTTATGAAAAATTTGTGAGTGCTTTATCGTGGTTTAAAGGGCCAAGTTGGCTGGTGGACAAAATTAACTGGCCGGTGCAAAAGGCACATATTGCTCCTGTCGAAATTATGGTGAGCACCGCTCCGGTCAGTAGTCCCTCCTTAGCCATTGATATGAACAGGTATTCTTCCTTACCTAAGCTGATTAGTGTGACCAGGTTAGTGTTTAAATTTATAAGTAAGATGAATATCTCACATAATTTTCCCCATCCCCTGAAATACTGGCTACAGAGGGTACAAGAAGAAACCTACAGGGATGAGATTAAATTCATGATGGACGGAAAGATTGTGAAAGGCTCAATAATAGAAAAGCTGGGGCTGTATTTAGAGGATGATGTAATTAGGTGCAGAGGCAGGTTACAAAATGCTGAATTGGGGGAATATGCTAAGCACCCTATCTTGCTGCCCAAAATTCATCACCTGACAACCTTGATTGTCTTTAATGCCCATAATAACGTGATGCACGGTGGGGTACAGGATACCTTAAACTGTATTCGGGAAACCTTCTGGATTCCACAAGGACGGCAAAGTGTAAAGGGGGTTATCAAGTCGTGTGTAATATGTCGCTGGGTGGATGCCAGAACCTACATGTACCCAGGTCCTCCACCATTGCCCAAGGAACGCGTGCAGTTGGTAAAACCATTTGATGTGACCGGAGTGGACTATAGTGGGCCAATCATTTTGACGGGTACTTCAGATGGTGTCCCCTTGAAGGTGTATGTATGTCTATTTACTTGTACAGCTACTAGGGCTGTTCATCTAGAAGTGGCTCAGGACTTGTCTGCAGAACAGTTCATACAGCTGTTCCGGAAATTTGCAGCTAGACGATCCTGTCCAAGATTGATGATCTCAGATAATGCCACCAATTTTGTAGCGGGTGCTCAACACTTGATGAAATTAAATAAGAGTGATGATGTACAGTCTTTGTTGACCCAGCGAGGGTGTGTCTGGAAATTTATTACTCCCAGAGCCCCCTGGCAGGGAGGACTGTACGAAAGAATGATAGGTACAGTGAAAAGATGTCTTCGTAAGGTGCTACACAGGAAGAGAATTGATTTGGAGGAGTTCCGGGCAGTGTTGGTGGAGGCAGAGAATCGAGTGAACAATCGCCCTCTGTCATACATGAGCGACACTCCTGACGCGGAGATACTGACTCCCTCTCACCTAATATGTGGACAAAGGTTAGAAGCTGCGCCTATCTATAGAGATAATCCCGAGGGAAGTGATGAGGATTATAATAACGTGACTGTGTTGAGTGACAAGTTCAAAATGTTAAATAAGGTAATTATTCATTGGTCTGATGTGTGGCGTAAAGAATATCTTCTTACACTACGTGAACACTTTTATGGTGCGCCAGAGGCAGTAAACCGACAGAACATTCAACCAGGTGACATTGTGTTAATTGATACTGAACAACATCGAACACTGTGGCCTCTGGGCAAGGTAGTTACATTATACCCAGATGCACAAGGTGTTGTCAGAAACGTCAAAGTGTTGTGTCGTGGTCAGGAAAGTTTGCATACCATTAATAAATTAATTCCCTTAGAATTAAATGGTGTTCAATCCAGTGCAGATGGAAACCTAAGGGAAAGTGACACGAGTGATATTGAAGACACTGACCAGGTAATGCAAGAAGAAACTGTAGTAAGACCCACTAGGAAAACAGCAGCGCAATCTAGAGAGGGCTGGAACCGTCTCCTGGAGGAAGACGCAATTTAGGTCGTCTAACAACGACTTCCGCCCGGCCGCAGTGTGGAAAATTTTTAATTTTCCAAAACTATAGCGCCTAATAGGTGTTTTTTGTACCGATATGAGTCAAAATGTATTTGAAAATGGAGTAGAACCAAGAGTTCCCTTGGCGCATGCGCGGATGTGCGGGGGAGGAAGGCGGATTGTTTTGAATGTGGTGAGGAGGCTGAGGAAACCGGGGAAGGAGGAAACTGGCGTTCACGGGAGCCCAAGGATCAATATGGGCCTCAATTCATAATAGGAAGTGTCGTGACTGTCCCTAGTGAAGAGTGAGGGAACGTGATTTACGGGATCAATGTAAAGGGGTGGTAAAATTAGTGAATAATGTTCGACCGGGTGGCAGGTGCACGGCCATGGTGTGTGTGTCCAGGGGAAATACCCGTGTGTTAATCTTCGCTCATCGGCCTCAGATCTTAATGGAGTGACCTCTAATTTGTATAATAGTTATGAGACGTTAAATCGTCTTGTGAATGGTAATGTAATCAGTGATAATAACATTAAGTTAAGAGAATGCGGGATGTGAAATAAGTCACCTTGCTCCGAGTGAACAAGTTAGACCCTTTTGTTCCCGAGGCGGGGAAAGTGAAGCTCATTGATCCACGATTTCTAAACCGGGACAAACCGACGGATACCTCGTCCTGCCGGAATGAGAACCGTGTCGGTGTAACAGGACATCGAAAATGAGATGGTGAATGGAAGAAATAAGGATTATCAATCACCAACAGTTAAGTAACCCTTCTAGTTATAATAAACCTATGCTGGCCAGTGGTGTTGTGTTGTAATTAGATAGGTTATGAGTGATCCAGCTACCTCAAGTGACCACCAGAGAACATCTGGTAAGTGGTGGGATTATGTATAAATGTTTTCTTGATGGATGTATCCAGGTGTATCCTACCCCCCCCCCTTCATTCAGTTAAACTAATATAATCTATACAGTCCACAATTAACTAGTAGCACCGTACTTGTGTGTGCTACCCAATCCATACTGGTCTCGGATAGATATGGATAAGATTGTGAGGTCGAAGGGGCCACCTGTAGTGACCAGAGGTGGCTAAGTTTTCTCACATGTCTACATGGGGTGACTACGGATCGACTGTGGTTCCACTCCAGGAATGACTGGATTTGGTGTACGATTTCTGCCATTTCCTGCCAGTTTTTTTTCCTTCCTGGCACTAAAAAACCTCTCCCTCTTGAGTGGCTGTGGCTACCCAGGTTTTCCCATGGCCTGGATGTTTTGTATCTTTTTGTACCCTTTAGATGGTGTGCCTGGCAATTTAAGTTATAGGACAGTCTTTCCTGTACTGAAGAGGTACACATTTCAGGATGAAAAAGCTTACAGGAAGGGAGTTTGCATTTTCCTGTTGTCATATGGGCATGGCATTTTCTAGGGTGGTCATAATTGCACGTCCTGTCTGTTTTTTTCAGATTTCCCATGTCTGCAGATACCAAGTGCATAGTATGTGCACAGGCTTGGTTTCCGTTTGCCTTGGGTTTCTGTGACTGTATTCCCTGTTGGTGCATGTTTCCCTGTCCTATTCCTATCCTCCCTAGCACCAACAATGGAGCTCCCACCAGTTGTTTTTGGTAATATATCCTCACTATTGCTAGTGGAGACCTCTTGTTTGCTATTTACTGTGGTATTTCTAGTTTGCAATTGGTTTTATCTTATCTTTGACTACACTTGCTTCCCCACTACGGCTCCTGTCCCCTATGAGGTCATTTATATGTATTCCTTCCTGCGTATAATTCCCGACTACCTGGACAAAATCTCCAGCTTCACCATTACTGTCTCCCAGGACAGCACCTCCAGCTTCACCATTACTGTCTCCCAGGACAGCACCTCCAGCTTCACCATTACTGTCTCCCAGGACAGCACCTCCAGCTTCACCATTACTGTCTCCCAGGACAGCACCTCCAGCTTCACCATTACTGTCTCACAGGATATCACCTCCAGCCTTACAGTTCCTGAGTACATGGCCAGTATCAAGGGCAGTACCATTCAGCCCAGACTTTTTATGTTCCCATCTGTTGTAGAAAGCTTCCAGGTTGTCTATGAAAGCAGCTTTGATGTTATCCTCTTTTAATACCCTTGTGATTTTAGTCCACAGATTTATCTCATTTGGGCATACTCAAAAACACTTCCCTGTTTTAATACTGCTTGTAGCTAGTTCTTGGATATCTGCACAAGGGGCGTGACACCAATTTCCACAAAAATGACAATTTATCCATGTGGAAGCCCGTTTGTTTGATTGACTGCAGACTACACACAGCTTCATAATGATTTGAGTGGTTGATTTACTGTAATTCTACTAGCACTTCATTTACAAATTCACCTATTTTCAAATGACACTTTAGCCTTTATCATCTATATACTAGGGAGCCACTGTAGTACACACTATACACAATGTTATCAGGGAGACTCTCTTTCATCTGACAAAGAAAAGTTCTATTATTATTATTTTGCACACGGAACACTAGGCCTATGATTCCCCTCTGGCAGTAAACTCTGCTAGGTAGTTTACCTGGAGAGAGTTCCGGGGGTCAACGCCCCCGCGGCCCGGTCTGTGACCAGGCCTCCTGGTGGATCAGAGCCTGATCAACCAGGCTGTTGCTGCTGGCTGCACGCAAACCAACGTACGAGCCACAGCCCGGCTGGTGAGGAACCGACTTTAGGTGCTTGTCCAGTGCCAGCTTGAAGACTGCCAGGGGTCTGTTGGTAATCCCCCTTATATATGCTGGGAGGCAGTTGAACAGTCTCGGGCCCCCGACACTTATTGTATGGTCCCTTAACGTGCTAGTGACACCCCTGCTTTTTATTGGGGGGATGTTGCATCGTCTGCCAAGTCTTTTGCTTTCGTAGTGAGTGATTTTCGTGTGCACACTAATTCTCCTTTTTGACTCAGTATATAATGTTTTCCGCCCAAGATTGGTTCCAGGCGCTAGAGGGATGTATCGTATAGAATTGATGTCACAAATTAAAGTTCTAGCATGTAAGAGCGACCGTGAAAACACAGAAAACCCGGAGCACAACGAGGCACGCTGACACGGTATACATCTAATGTTTGAAGAGGCCAGGATGAATTACAATTGGATATGCTGAATGTTGAATAAAACAATTTATAAAATTGCTCACAAGCAAAGTCCAGAATATCTTGCTTGAGGCCTGGTCACAGACCGGGCCGCGGGGGCGTTGACCCCTGGAACCCTCTCCAGTTATGCTAAGTTTGTCAAGTCTGGGAACCAAAACAAGTATAGTACTAGGGGAAGGAAACACAACTTTATAGTACCTACAATAGGTGGTCAGGCTTCAAATGCCTTTTATTGTACAACAATAAAGGAGTGCAAGGGGCCGTCTGGACATGTCAAAGCTTGTCAATAAGGTGAACCAGTGCAGGAAGAGGGCTAAAAAGTGTTTAATGAAGGAAACTACAGAGAGGAGAACGATTTTTTGTAGGGGCGCCATTGGTACACTAAGAGAAAACACCATAAGTGTCCGGGGCCCAAAACTGTTCAACAGCCTCCCATCAAGCATTAGGGGAATTGCCAATATACCCCTGGCTGCCTTCAAGAGAGAGCTGGACAGATACTTAAAGTCGGTGCCGGATCAGCCGGGCTGTGGCTCGTACGTCGGACTGCGTGCGGCCAGCAGTAACAGCCTAGTTGATCAGGCCCTGATCCATCGGGAGGCCTGGTCATGGACCGGGCCGCGGGGGCGTTGATCCCCGGAATAACCTCCAGGTAACCTCCAGGTAGTTAAAATAATAATAATAATAATAATAATAATAATAATAATAATAATAATAAATCTTTATTTACTACAAGTACATGTACAAGGTATACAGACCATAGCTGACATCAGTGACATACTACTATATAGAAAGTCGCTTGTTATGCTGAGCATTTCCCGCAAATTAATTCAGTTTTGGGTGGCCCGGTGGCCTGGTGGCTAAAGCTCCCGCTTCACACACGGAGGGCCCGGGTTCGATTCCCGGCGGGTGGAAACATTTCGACACGTTTCCTTACACCTGTTGTCCTGTTCACCTAGCAGCAAATAGGTACCTGGGTGTTAGTCGACTGGTGTGGGTCGCATCCTGGGGGACAAGATTAAGGACCCCAATGGAAATAAGTTAGACAGTCCTCGATGACGCACTGACTTTCTTGGGTTATCCTGGGTGGCTAACCCTCCGGGGTTAAAAATCCGAACGAAATCTTATCTTATCTTATCTTGTCCCAGGATGCGACCCACACCAGTCCACTAACACCCAGGTACCAATTTTGAACTGATGGGTGAACAGGGACAGCAGGTGTCTTATGGAAACACGTCCCCTAATGTTGTCCAGCTGTACCGGAGGAGATTCGAACCCTGGACCTGAGTGTGTGAGCTGTGCTAGTGATCCAGCTAAGTACTGTAATATTCATGTAGCAATTACTGTGATCTGATCCTCTCTTTAATTTTATTGTAAATCACCAAGTTTACTATATTGCTAATATATCTCCTTGTAATGTTACTACTCTTCACATAGTTAAGTAAGTTTATTCAGGTATACACAAATAGTTACATAGATTATCATACATAGCAGCACATGTGTAGGGAACCTGGGATAACACATAAAAGTCAAAGTGATTTATTTCCACTGGTGTCCTTAGCATTTTTTAACTTATGATTTAAATAATAAGATATTAGTGGCTTTGGCATGCTGCTCTTATCTGTATTTTTTTTGTACCTCTGTAAGTGTGCTCAAATTATAAATAAAAGAACTTCAATGGAAATAAGTCACTTTGTCTGACTTTCCTGGGTTATCCTAGGTAATCTATACATATACTGCTATGTGTGATAATTTACGTAACTATTTATGTGTATTTATATCTAAATAAACTCATATATGCAGTATATAACAGTTGTTATATATGGAACTGCTTGTTTGAGTAGTGAGGTAGTTACTGCTGGTCTCTTTACCAGGTACTTTATCATACCTGCACTACATGCTACACTATATTACTGTCAGACAGTACTCTTCTTATTAAAATAAATGATTTTACACAAATAACATGAGAGAAAATGGAGCTCCATCATGAAGGTTTAACTGACTTTGTTAGCCAATCACCGTCGAGTTGGTGATCACGTGACCTGCAGTTGTGTTTTGTTATCAGTTCCTGGTGCTTCAGGCTCCTTCACCTCCGGATTTTTTGTAATTTCTCTCTAAATCTGGTAAGTATAAAACTCAGTATGCTGCAGTATATACACACACCTTTAACAAGTCTGTTCGTGTTAGAGGAGGAGCTGGGAGCGGCCTGGGTGTTAAGTAATTATGAGAAGAAGTTTGCGAACCTCATGGAAGACGCCATTTTGCGTGGTGGACTGAATCAGCTGTTTTATGTGATTTCCTGTGTGAGTTGACTTTTTCTTAGGTTTTACCGCGGGGGCTTTGTCCCTCGTCTGTTACAACCATATTGTTGCTTCACACTAGTAAGAGCTGTCATCTGGTCGTGTTGTGGCCTGGAGTACTTATAAGACTAGAGGAAGGTATCACAGTAATGGTTCTAACATTGTCTTTCATCAGGAGTCAGACCATCACGTTATATCTTCCTTTTATGACGAACACCATCTGCCTTGTCTGACTTTTGTTGTATTCAGTTTTTTTTTTATCATGAATATTGTGGGCTGTCACGAAGCCATAATTCAATTAGGTTGATGGTATTTATTTTAAAGAGATTTGGTGTTTGGCTGTTGTATTAACTTTCTGGCTGGTGTGTGGCTGTTGTATTAACTTCCTGGCTGGTGTGTGGCTGTTGTATTAACTTTCTGGCTGGTGTGTGGCTGTTGTATTAACTTTCTGGCTGGTGTGTGGCTGTTGTATTAACTTCCTGGCTGGTGTGTGGCTGTTGTATTAACTTTCTGGCTGGTGTGTGGCTGTTGTATTAACTTCCTGGCTGGTGTGTGGCTGTTGTATTAACTTTCTGGCTGGTGTGTGGCTGTTGTATTAACTTCCTGGCTGGTGTGTGGCTGTTGTATTAACTTCCTGGCTGGTGTGTGGCTGTTGGATTAACTTCCTGGCTGGTGTGTGGCTGTTGGATTAACTTTCTGGCTGGTGTGTGGCTGTTGTATTAACTTCCTGGCTGGTGTGTGGCTGTTGTATTAACTTCCTGGCTGGTGTGTGGCTGTTGTATTAACTTCCTGGCTGGTGTGTGGCTGTTGTATTAACTTCCTGGCTGGTGTGTGGCTGTTGGATTAACTTCCTGGCTGGTGTGTGGCTGTTGGATTAACTTTCTTGCTAGTGTGTGGTAGTTACAGTAATTTACTGGGTGGTGTGTGATAGATACAGGAGATTACTATTTTTTCAGTGGTTCTGCACATATATATACATTATCTCTGTCTGCAGCAGGACTTAAAACTGAAAACTTGGCATCAAATTATCCACAGCAGAGTCTGGTGTTGTGAATAAAGTACTGTATACTTCGATGCCAAGTTTACAGTTTCAAGTCTTGTTGTGGACAGAGAGATAATGTTTGTAAATAATTTTGCCTGTATGAATTTTCTGTCCCTATCCACCCAGTGGATAGGGACAGAATGTTTCAGAGATGTGACACACCAACAAGGGGTCACAACTGGAAGTTGATAACTCAGATGAGCCATAGGGATGTTAGGAAGTATTTCTCCAGCCATAGAGTTGTCAGTAAGTGGAACATTTTGGAAAGTGATGTAGTGAAGGCAGGATCCATACATAGCCTTAAGACGAGGTATGATAAAGCTCATGGAGCAAGGAGTGTGGACCCAGTGGCGACCAGTGAAGAAGTGGGGCCAGGAGCTATGACTTGACCCCTGCAACCACAATTAGGTGAGTATTCTCACACTGATGACACTGGAGGACAGGAGAGATATGGAGGACATGGTGACATATAAAATACCGAGAGGAATTGACAAGGGGGACAGACAGAATGGGACAGAGTTGGAAATTGAAGACACCGATGAATCGCAGGGATGTTAGGAAGTATTTCTTCAGTCAGAGTAGTCAGGAAGTGGAATATTTTGGGAAGTGATGTAGTGGAAGCAGGATCCATTCATAGCTTTAAGCAGAGGTATGATAAAGCTCATGGTTCAGGGAGAGTGACCCAGTAGCGGCCAGTGAAGAGGCGGGGCCAGGAACTATGAATCGACCCCTGTAACTACAACTAGGTGAGTACACACACACACACACACACATGAGTGGGGTCCCACAGGGGTCAGTCCTAGGACCAGTGCTATTTCTGGTATATGTGAATGACATGATGGAAGGGTTAGATTCAGAAGTGTCCCTGTTCGCAGATGTGAAATTAATGAGAATTAAATCGGATAAGGATCAGGTAGGACTTCAAAGAGACCTGGACAGGCTGGACACATGGTCCAGCAACTGGCTTCTTGAATTTAACCCCACCAAATGCAAAGTCATGAAGATCGGAGAAGGGCAAAGAAGACTGCAGACCTAGTATAGGCTAAGTGGCCAAAGACTGCAAACCTCGCTCGAGGAGAAAGATCTTGGGGTGACGCCTCCAGAAGCACACGTCAACCAGATAACTGCTGCAGTATATGGGCGCCTGGCAAACCTGAGAATAGTGTTCCAATACCTTAGTAAGGAATTGTTCAAGACACTGTACACCGTGTACGTCAGCACCATACTGGAGTATGCAGCACCTGTTTGGAACCCACACTTGATCAAGCACGTCAGGAAATTAGAGAAAGAGAAAAGATTTGTGACAAGGTTAGTTCCAAAGCTAAGGGAATATCCTATGGAGAAAGGTTAAGGGAAATCGGCCTGATGATACTGGAGGACAGGAGGGTTAGGGGAGACATGATAACGACACGCAAAATACTGCATGGAATAGACAAGGTGGACAGACGGGATGATTCGGAGAGGGGACACAGAAACAAGGGGTCACAATTGGAAGTTGTAGACTCTGATGAGTCAAAGGGATCTTAGGAAGTATTTCTTCAGTCATAGAGTAGTCAGGAAGTGGAATAGCTTAGCAAGTGAGGTAGTGGAGGCAGGAACCATACATAGCTTTAAGATGAGGTATGACAGCTCATGGAGCAGGGAGAGAGGACCTAGTAGCACTCAGTGAAGAGGCGGGGCCAGGAACCGAGTCTCGACCCCCGCAACCACAGTTAGGCGAGTACACACACACATTATATCTCGGTCAACAGCAGAATTCAAACCTGCACACTCTGTCCATACTACATATTGAATGAGCAAGAACTGCCCATTCAACTATCAGATTGCCCTATAAAGGGCCCAGAAGTCAGTAATTTGGTCCATTTTACACAATTTAACACAATTCAAATTAAAAAAAAAGTACAAAACAAGCACTTTAGGAATTCCAGTCACAAAAGCAACCTTTCCTGTATTTATTAACCCTTTGACTGTCACAACTCCAAATCCTAAAGTGTCCGTGTCGCAAAATTTAAAAAAAAAAAAAAAATCTTACGAAATGATAACCTTTTCCCAATGTTAATGACACCAAAAGTACAAAATTTGATGGAAAACTTGCGGAATTACGCTCTTGTGAAGTTAGAGATCTCTGCAATGTTTATGCATCGGTGATTTCGCCCACATTGAACCCTATTTTTGGCCAATTTCATTGTTCCAGTCGACCAAGCTCATAGCCATTTCTTCAGAACTCCATTTGTTCTATCGATTGAGTAAAAGAAACTGCCCATTTACCAATTTCAACTACCCAATAAAGTGACCAGAAATTGGCAGTTTGGCCAATTTCACGCAAATGAAAAAAGATGCTAATTTCAAAATATTTTCTCTGTTCATCAGTCATACATCCAGGCCCCTCGTACATTACTCTTGCTTTCTATTTTGAATTTTTATTCACACAAAAATAGAAGATTTAATGTTATGCAGACTATTTCATTATTGTAATAATTGTATAAATAATGTCAACCCATTCGTGACTGCGTATTAGAATGGCTAATTGGACACTTATTGGACAATCACGTCATTTGTTTACCCTTTAACATTGGCAAAAATCGAACATTGCCACTACTTTGAACTCAGTTTAATGTCCTTTTCATCGTGAAACCAATCAAAATCGTCTCTATTTCTGTAATATGTCTTCTATTCTATCAAATGAGACCTAGAAAACGAGAATACTGTACAACCCTAAATACTACACGAAAATACACCTCAGTTAGCATTTTAATCCAAAAAAATGGTCTTTTTTTTTTCTCGTGCACTGCATGCTGCAGGATATTTTTTTATACTGCGCACACTGACCCCACACACACCCATTCTCTCACACGTGGGCCTACCAGCTTTCTCCTGCTTGATTTGAAGCCGTTAGAATTTTGGAGTGTAAATACATCCTAAGACACATATATACGACTGAAACAGTCAAAGGGTTAATTAATCATGTTCCCAGACATCTACGTAATACTTGCCCTTCATTTTGAATCCATTGTATAAAAAGTTAGTCTTTCTGTATTTCTTAGCTAAAATATAAAGAATACTTGGTCATGGTTTAGGCTATCACTACAAATGCATTTAAAAAAATAGACATGGGAGTAGGGAGGCTTCGTACCCTCCTCTATGAAAACTGCTAGAAATCTAATGTTTCTGCTTTTGAGGCCTATTTCAGGCCAATAATACAGTGAAAACCACCCTAGAACATGTCTCAAAGTAGCTATTTTAACCCAAATACAAGGCCAGTAGCTGTTCCCATCATGCACTGTGAGGGCCAGGTTTGACTTTTTTCTATACTGTTCACACCCACCTTCCACTTTGGTTGAGGTTTCTTCTCTGGATGCCAGAAGGCAGGGGTTGATACTGCATAAGCTGTCAGTGACCATGAAAACCCCAAGAGCAACAATCTCTCATGTCTAGGCCAAATTTACCACATGCAGCATATGACTATGACATAAATCTACATAATTGGCATATAAGCGACAGTGAAAATGTTAATGAAGTTGCCAAATCTGTGGCTTCAATAACTCCCTGATGGTAATTTGAAAAGTCAGCGAATACTACCATAATAAGCATTAAACCATAATTGATTGTTGTACACACAATAGTAATTAATATAATTATTTATTACAAGTACATGTACAAGGTATACAGGCCTAGCTGACATCAGTGACATACAACTATATAGAAAAACCACTTGTTATGTAGAGCATTTTGGGAAAATTAGGTCAGTTTTGTCCCAGGATGCGACCCATACCAGTCGACTAACACCCAAGTATACTACTCATTTTACTGATGGGTGAACATAGACAACTGGTGTAATGAAACACGTCCAATGTTTCCACCCCTTCGCCGGAAATTGAACATGGACCCTCACCGTGCAGAGCGAGAGCTTTTGCCACCAGGCCACAGGGTACTGTGCCCTGGTAAAAGCTGGAGGGGAAGAGGAAGCCTCATTTAATGATAATTACAATATAAATTTTATTTAATTTTGCTGATGAAGGCTAGTTGTTGCATCCACTCCTGTGGATGGTAGTACAAGAGCAGATTGATACACAAAAGTTCTAGGAACTTGACCCCAAAAGGATTAAAAGGATTATTTTGATTTACATCTACAAATTGTCTTGTCTGTTTCAAGCAAATTTTAAAATATGTTTTTTATATTTGCTTAATATGTCTGGTACCTTATTTTCATTAATGAGGTATCTCAACATATCCCCTCGTTTATTATACGGGTTGGCCATCACTAATCCAGCATCATTGGGACCTGTAGGGTGCCAGATTAGTGATTCTGCTGGATTACGCGCTGTATAGCCCTTGTGGCTTAGCGCTTCTTTTTTATTATAATTGCTGGATTAGAGTGGTTAGGTTAGAATACACTTAACCCAATGGTGATATTTACGCATCAGCAATTTCACCCACTTTATGCCTTATTTTTGGCCCATTCCATTGTTCCAATCTACAAAACTCGTAGCTATTTTGCTAGTATTCCTTCTATTCTGTCGATTGAGTACAAGAAACCACCCATTTACCTATTTCAAC
>NC_091292.1:3601707-3794207 GCF_038502225.1 Cherax quadricarinatus
GATTGATGGGATGGGAGGAGGAGAGAGAGTGTTAGTGTTTAGAAGGGGAATCCTTCCATTAAGACTTGAGGAGGCAAGTCCTTTTCTGGGGTTACTTCCTTCTTCTTTTAATGCCACTAGGACCAGCTTCAGAGTCACTGGACTTCTTTTCTGACAACATATCTGTCCATAGTGGCCTGTACCTCTCGTTCCTTTATGATTTGTCTAAAGTGGTTCACAACATTGTCATTGTAACAGTCACCAGCACGGCTTGCAATAGCTGTGTGAGGGTGATTTTCATCAAAAAAGGTTTGCACTTCAAGCCATTTTGCACACATTTCCTTAATCTTTGAAGTAGGAATTCCAATTCCTTCAATTTCTCTCTCCCCTCCTTTGAACCAGTTTCCCCAGGTCTGGTCCTCTTGCTCTTGAAGTTGATCTATCAGCTCATCAGTGGTTAGTTCTTCATTGTCCTCCTCCACCAACTCTTCCACATCATCCCCACTAACCTCCCAACCCCAAGGATTCTTCCCCAATGCCACAATTGATTCCTCAACTGGTATACTCCTCTCAGGGTTAGCCTCAAACCCTTCAAAATCCCTTTGTCTACACATTCTGGCCACAGTTTCTTCCAAGCAGAGTTCAAGGTTCTCTTAGTCACTCCCTCCCAAGCCTTACCTATAAGGTTTACACAATTGAGGATATTAAAGTGATCCTTCCAAAACTCTTTTAGAGTCAATCGAGTGTCTGTGGTCACTTCAAAGCACTTTTGAAACAGAGCTTTTATGTACAGTTTCTTGAAGTTGGAAATGACCTGCTGGTCCATGGGCTGCAGGAGAGGAGTGGTATTAGGAGGCAAAAACTTCACCTTAATGAAGCTCATGTCCCCATAAAGTCGCTCTGCCCACGTCTGTAGGATGACCAGGGGCATTGTCTAACACCAGGAGGCACTTAAGTTCTAATTTCTTTTTCAGTTAGGTAATCTTTGACATTGGGGGCAAATGCATGGTGTTAACCAGTTATAGAAAAAGTCCCTAGTGACCCATGCCTTACTGTTTGATCTCCACAGCACACACAAATTATCCTTGAGGACATTCTTTTGCCTGAACGCTCTGGGAGTTTCAGAGTGATACACTAATAAAGGCTTAACTTTGCAATCACCACTAGCATTGGCACACATCAACAAAGTAAGCCTGTCTTTCATAGGCTTATGTCCTGGGAGTGCCTTTTCCTCCTGAGTAATGTAGGTCCTGCTTGGCATTTTCTTCCAGAACAGGCCTGTTTCATCACAATTAAACACTTGTTCAGGTTTCAGTCCTTCAGTTTCTATGTACCCCTTGAATTCCTGCACATATTTTTCAGCCGCTTTGTGGTCCGAACTGGCAGCCTCACCATGCCGTATCACACTATGTATGCCACTACGCTTCTTAAATCTCTCAAACCAACCTTTGCTGGCCTTAAATTCACTCACATCATCACTAGTTGCAGGCCTTTTTTTAATTAAATCCTCATGCAACTTCCTAGCCTTTTCACATATGATCACTTGAGAGACGCTATCTCCTGCTAGCTGTTTTTCATTTATCCACACCAATAAGAGTCTCTTAACATCTTCCATCACTTGCGATCTTTGCTTCGAAAACACAGTTAAACCTTTGGCAAGAACAGCTTCCTTGATTGACGTTTTCTTGGCCACAATAGAAGAGATGGTTGATTTGGGTTTCTTGTACAACCTGACCAGGTCGGTGATACGCACTCCACTTTCATACTTATCAATGATCTCTTTCTTCATTTCTATAGGAATTCTAACCCTTATTGCTGTAGGGTTGGAACTAGAAGCTTTCTTGGGGCCCATGGTCACTTATTTTCCAGAAACAGCACCGAAAACACTGTAATAATACGAAATATTCCGATTGTATGCTTGAATGTTACCGCGGAGGCTGGCTGGTAAACAATGCCACCGGCGGAACATATGAGGCTGGCTCAGGCCGCACATTGGACGCGTTTCGGACGAAGGCCGCTGAGCGGGTTTTTGGGCGGTATGCGGGGCAAAATTTTAGCGATCAAAGCGTCCGCTATGCGGATTGTCCGTTATGCAAGGCGTCCGTTATGCGGGGGTCCACTGTACTCTGCTCTTCTTATAACACTTCTGCTTTGTAAAAACCTCTCATAAGCTACCTTTTTTTCTTTTATCACATCCTTTACTTCATCATTCCACCAATCACTCCTCTTTCCTCCTGCTCCCACCCTCCTATAACCACAAACTTCTGCCCCACATTCTAATACTGCATTTTTAAAACTATTCCAACCCTCTTCAACCCCCCCACTACTCATCTTTGCACTAGCCCACCTTTCTGCCAATAGTCGCTTATATCTCACCCGAACTTCCTCCTCCCTTAGTTTATACACTTTCACCTCCCTCTTACTTCCTCTTTTCCCATCTACCTCTTACTCTAACTGTAGCTACAACTAAATAATGATCCGATATATCAGTTGCCCCTCTATAAACATGTACATCCTGGAGCCTACCCATCAACCTTTTATCCACCAATACATAATCTAATAAACTACTTTCATTACGTGCTACATCATACCTTGTATATTTATTTATCCTTTTTTTTCATAAAATATGTATTACTTATTACCAAATTTCTTTCTACACAGCTCAATTAAAGGCTCCCCATTTACATTTACCCCTGGCACCCCAAATTTACCTACTACTCCTTCCATAACATTTTTACCCACTTTAGCATTGAAATCCCCAACCACCATTACTCTCACACTTGATTCAAAACTCCCCACGCATTCACTCAACATTTCCCAAAATCTCTCTCTCTCCTCTACACTTCTCTCTTCTCCAGGTGCATACACGCTTATTATAACCCACTTTTCACATCCAATCTTTATTTTACTCCACATAATCCTTGAATTAATACATTTATAGTCCCTCTTTTCCTGCCATAGCTTATCCTTCAACATTATTGCTACTCCTTCTTTAGCTCTAACTCTATTTGAAACCCCTGACCTAATCCCATTTATTCCTCTCCACTGAAACTCTCCCACCCCCTTCAGCTTTGTTTCACTTAAAGCCAGGACATCCAGCTTCTTCTCATTCATAACATCCACAATCATCTCTTTCTTATCATCTGCACAACATCCACGCACATTCAGACTTCCCACTTTGACAATTTTCTTCTTCTTATTCTTTTTAGTAATCTTTACAGGAAAAGGGGTTACTAGCCCATTGTTCCCGGCATTTTAGTTGACTTTTACAACACGCATGGCTTACGGAGGAAAGATTCTTATTCCACTTCCCCATGGATATAAAAGGAAAATTAATAAGACCAAGAACTATTAAGATAAAATCAAAGAAAACTCAGATGAGTGTGTATAAATAAATGTGTACATGTATGTGTAGTGTGACCTAAGTGTAAGTAGAAGTAGCAAGACATGCCTGTAATCTTGCATATTTATGAGACAGACAAAAGACATCAGCAATCCTACCATCATGTAAAACAATCACAGGCTTCGTTTTACACTCGCTTGGCAGGACGGTAGTACCTCCCTGGGTGGTTGCTGTCTACCAACCTGCTATAGGATTTATATCAGATCATTATTGAGTGGTAGAATAAAAAGTAGAGTGGATACAAGAAGAATACCATCAGTGGGTAAGAAAGACATTAATTGTTAAGATAAGGGAAGAAACAAAGGGTACAATATGAGCAACTGTTGGCCGAGGCACGAGGAGGTTTAGGAAGGGTGAGGGATTTATAGGTATCGGGGATGTGTGAATATCAGATTGGAGGGAGGGAGTTTGGAGGAAATGAATGCATTCAGATATTTGGGAGTTGACTTGTCAGCAGATGGGTCTACAAAAGATGAGGGGGAAGAAAAGGTGAGTGGAGCACTGAGGAGTCTGGAGACAAAGAAGGTTATCCATGGAAGCAAAGAGGGGGAATATAAGTGGGTATAGTGGTACCAACACTTACATAGGTGTGAAGCATGGGTTGTGAATGTTGCAACAAGAAGGCTGGAGGCCTTCGTGGATTTAGAGCAGGCATTATGGTCACTAGGGAAACAATATTGTAGATGCAAATGTATGAAATTGGTAGAAAGTTATTAACAGCAGTAAAGTTGTGTGGCTAGTGATCAGATCAGGTTATGTAGGTAACGGCAATGTTTTTACCATTGTGAATAAGCCTTAGATGGATGTTGTCACCAGGGTTTAATATATTTATAGATGGGGTTGTGAGAGAAGTGAACACAAAGGTATTAGAGAGGTGTGAATATTATGCATAGAATTTTACAATTCAGAGATTAGGTATTGTGGGATTGGCAAAAAATTTATTCAAAGAGTGAAGGTTGGATTGTTGTGAGTTGCACTTAGGATGGAGCAAAATAGGATGACTTGGAGGGAGGGCATGTAAATCTAGGGTGGGGGAAAGGAGGAGTAGAGGTAATTCCAGGTAATTTGCACAATCCATCAGGATTGTGTGTGTGTGTTTGATAGCAGTGGAAGCAGGTGGTTTTTTCTATTTCAGATGGTAATGTGTAAACGGGGTAACATTTATGAAGGGAGTCAGGGAAAATTAGTCTCAGACTTGGGAAGTGCAGTGCCTGCAATCTGAAGGTTTTACAGATTTACTGCATGAGGTTATTAAAGCTGTGATATCACCATGTTTCTAGCAAGATGCTGAGTGAATGACCCTGTTATTGGAGACTGACAGTGTGATAAAATGCAAAATTTTAGGAAACTACATAGAAGATAACATTATTGAAGTGAAAATAGGAAATGATCTATAGAATTAGGTGAAACAATTTGTGATACTCATCACAGGAAGCCCATTTTAAGTGTTTAAAATATTGCATTTGACATGTACATGTTGCTTATGTAGATATTTATTTCTAGCCATTTTCTTTCAGTCAAAAGAAGTTTATCCTGTGACTTCATGTGTGTATTTCTAAATGTGCTTTCATTTCTGAATGCTGTAAAAATGAATACAATGTAATTGGTGAGTAGTACTTTAGTTCGTGATTATAATATATGCATGACTAGAGGACTACTCATCCATTATGCTGTATGCTAATCTCCAGAGTTTAATTTGAACATCGAAGTTGTCATCTGGATATAGAAAATAAAATTTTACTTTTCATTTATGATTTTTTGATAGTTAAATTAAAATTATTGTACTGACACCCTCCATGATGCTGGGTTGCATTAGTGGTAATGGAGTTTATTTCTTCAGTGTCTAAGAACCCAGCAAGATAAGTTAAAGCTATTATGCCTCTTCCGTAAGGTGATGAGTATGAAAAAAGTCTAGAGAATTAGAAATTAGATATCAGTTTGGAGTTAGTGTTAAGATATTTGGAAGTGGAATTGTCTGCGGTTCATTCTGTGAGCGATGAGAGGAACTTTCCATAGAATTCTTGAAGGGAAGTAGGTGGGTGGCGTGTTGAGGCATATGTAGAAACAACTTTATCTGTGGAGGCAAATATGGGATGTACCAGAGTGTCTTCCTACGGAGAGAGTTGCAGGGATCAGTGACCTTGCAGCCTGAGCCCAGACCAGGTTGTTGGTGCTAGCTACACAAAGCCCTTCATAGTTACTAGAGCCTGAGTGATCAGGCTCTAGTGCTTGTGATCTGGGTGCCTTTCAAATTTTGGCAATTTTACCCACTTTGATTTCTATTTTAAGCCAGTTCCATTGCTCAGTTCAACCAAACTCTGTCACTTTGCTTATTTGCCTTCCATTCTATTGATTGAGCAGAAGTAACCACTTGTTCAACTATCAGAACTACCCTATAAAGTGCACAGAAGTTGGTAATTTGGCCAGTTTTACACAAAATTAAAAATATATAAATAAAATTGTCTAAAATAAGACATTCAAAGCACTAAAGCAGCATTTCCTCTGTTCATTAGTGCTATCCTCAGACCTATACATCCTAGATTCAAGATGCATCTGTATGTCCTGTAGGACTCCCTGGTTTTATCCCTTACTTTATGTAATTCCACACCTGTTTGTATCTAGTGTCTTCGAAATGGCAAAAACTGCATATAGTAGAACCCCTGTATCCATGAATTCTATATCTGCTGTTTATCCATGGTTTACCATAAACCAAAAATAACCCTTAGTTTTGCTTAATAATGGCCCTAGAGTCCAAAAGTAGTGATGCTGGTAGTTCTTCAAAGCCTAAGAGAAACTATGGAATGCTTTCCAACAGTGGAAATGTAGTACCAGGTTTTTAGACTTATTTTGCATAATTTATCAATTAAACTTGATCATAGGTATGTATGTAAACAAAAAATGACTTGCATATACTATAGGGTTCACTACTATCCACAGTTTCAGTAGTGTTTGCACTTCTGGCAAGACAGTGATGGAGTGAGTGATGACGAGTCTCTTTTGGGTCACCCCTGCCTCGATGGGCAGTGGCCGATGTGTTAATAAAAAGAAAATAGATATGTAGTGCTTTAATGTGTTACTAGTATTTACTCCAAGAAAACTGATTTTAATTTAATTGTTCCTATTGATGGGTGAAACTATAGTCCATGTATTTCAAACATGACTAGAGATTCACTCATCCATAGTGACATGCAACTACATCATTTACTTCTCCAACCACTTCCATAGGGGCACACCACCAGTGCCTCCTGAAAGTCTGAGCTCATTTTCCTCACAAAGAATGTCTGCTCTAAACATGTGTCCATTGCTCAACCAGTGAAAACCAGAACTGCGGTACCTGCACGTAAAATTTGTAATACCCCTTTTTTAAACCTGCATAGGCAAAGAGACATTTAAGTGCCTTACCATACTTTTCAACTTTTACTTCATCCAGGACACCCATCCTTACCTTTTGCAACCATATTGAGAGTTGCATAAAAAAATGTAAGTGTAGTTGAAAAATGTGATGAAGTTTAATGATTTTTCAGAACATAATGTGTTTAATCTAGGTAAACTTACTTGTACAGAAGATGAATTAGTGTATGGTGCATATTCATGGAAGGAAGAAGTGATTTAAGTTTGCTTCTTTGTAACTTCCTGCCCATGGTGTTTTTTTTTGCATGCTGTTGAGACAGTAAAAGTGGAGCTTCTCAAATGTTAATTTAACTAAAAACCATATTCCTCTTCCCCTTTGCCATGTCCTTAGATCCATCCTAGGAGATAGCCATGATAAAGATGCCTAGTAACCTTATTTTAAATTTTATAACAACTCTTATCAGATGAATTCCTGTGAATTATTTTATACATTAGTTTGGTATCTTGCAGGTATTGATGCTCATTATTTCCATCCCCAGAATATTGTCCAGAATATGGATAAAAGTAAAGTCAATTGGGCTGACCAGCAGAGTGAAAGTGAAGAAATCAGAAACCAGAAGGAATGTACATTTCCTCAACTAAATGTGTCTCATTTCACGAGTCTCCCTGTTGCCAGCGACATTTTTATATCGCCTACTGTTAGCCAAGATCGTAACAAGGTTTTCCGGTATGGCATTGGACTTTTCTTGCATTATCTTCCTTCTCTTTTTCTTTGCCACTCGTTCATATTCTTGCTGCTAAAGAATAACTATGGTAAATAGTATTCTATCGTTATACTTTCACGTGCTTCGTAAAAAATTTATGGAATGGAGAAAATTATGATGTTACTTAATGTTTCTTTTAAATTGCCCTTATAAATTTTTATTGAAGAATGAGATATTAAATAGCCTTTTCCTTCTTTTTTCACATGCATGCATCCTCATGCTAAATTTATCCTGGTGACCTTTGTCAAGGCGATATTCAGGCAAAAGTCTGCCAACATAGCCAGTTAATTCATAAAACATTTAACCTTCAACTATGGAATTCCTGTGCATGGTTAGATTTTGTAAACAGACCTTTCTTATAAAATGAAACTATATTTCTGAATTAAACAAGACTAAAATGAGTGGAATCTAATAAAAACTCATGGTTTGATGTTGATGAGGCTGGCAAAAAATAATTACAATACTGGCAAGAGCAGTGTAAATGTGCCAGAGATGGTTTTCTAATTTATTGATGCTAAGATATAATTTTTTTTAATTGCTTTTAAGGGTTAACACTATGTACACTAGTTCATGATTTTAGATGTGTTTAAAGATTTTTTAACACTTCAGGCAGGGAAATGCTTAGCCTGAAAGTGCACAAGGAATGCTTGAATTGTAATTGTTTCAGTGTAATACTACTCAAAAAAATAGAATTAAGCTGCATTGTTTGACTTTACTGGGTTAAATATCCTTAGTGTGCTTTGTTGCTGAATTCTGTTAGTATCGTGAAATTATAAATTTTGAATAAACAAGTCGTCATTGTGCCACTTTTCAGACTGCGGGTAGGGAAGCTGGTGATGGAACAGCTCTTGATTTCAGTGTTTACTTATGCTAGTTAGGTGTACTAGTTTGTTGGTCATCACTCTTAGTTAACCCTTTGACTGTTTTGGTCGTATATATACGTCTTACGAGCCACCGTGTTTGACGTATATATACTCAAATTCTAGCGGCTTCAAATCAAGCAGGAGAAAGCTGGTAGGCCCACATATGAGAGAATGGGTCAGTAAGCACCATAAAAAAAAATCCTGCAGTGCATAATGAGAAAAAAACTACGCCCGTTTTTTTTTTTTTTTTATATGCCGACTTTGTGGTCTATATTCATTGATCTCATTTGATGGAATGGAAAACATATAGAAATAGAGGTGATTTTGATTGGTTTTACTATAAAAAGAACCTTGAAATGGAGCTCAAAGTAGGGGAAATGTTTGATTTTTGCCAACGTTCAAAAGTAAACAAATGTCATTTTCCAATAAATGTCCAAGTAGCCATTCTAATATGCAGTCAGGAGTGGGTTGACATTATTTGTACAATTATTACAATATTGCAGTAATCTGCATAACAGTAAGTCTTCAATTTTTTGTTAGAATAAAAATTCAAAATAGAAAGCAAGAGTAATATCAGAGGAGACTGGAGACATGACTGATGAACAAAGAAAATGTTATTTTAGAGCCAGGAATGTCTGCATTGTTCATTCTGGACCCTATTTTGAAATGGTCATTTTTTAATTTTTGTGAAATTGGCCAAATTGCAGATTTCTGACCACGTTATTGGGTAGTTGAAATCGGTAAATGGGCAGTTTCTTGTACTCGATCAATAGAAAAAATGGAGTTCTAAAGAAATAGCTATGAGTTTGGTTGACTGGAACAATGGAATTAGCCGAAAATAGGGCTCAGCGGGTGAAATTGCCGATTCGTAAATATCGCTGAGGTCGCTAAATTCGCGAAAGCATAATTCTGTCCGTTTTCCATCAAATTTCGTTCTTTTGGTGTCATTACAATCGGGAAAAGATTCTCTATCATTTCATAAGAATTTTTTTTTTTTTTTGCGCGACACCAGGAGACACCTCAGAATTTGGGGTTGCGGCAGTCAAGGGGTTAACCATGATGCATGAATAGATTGTAGAGGGCCCAGTGCTGATAAGATAAAAAATATTGGCATTTAGCAGATTTGAAAGTACAAAACAGTGTGTACTAATATGTTATATTCAGTTTAAAGGTTAGAATGTGTTTTTGATGGGTTAATATCTCCATTTTAAATATCATGAAATATAAAATATTTTACTTTTATTCCTCAGGAAATCCAGCATGAAATCTAGCAGTGCTTCTCAGTTGCCAGATGAATCACTTAATTCTGTACTCCCACGCAGTGATTTAGGAATTAGCCAAAGTACCTTATTCAGTGTACCAGAGGTTGGTTCATTGATACCACAAACACCACTGCTCGAGAAGATGAAATCTTGGTCTCCTGGCCTGTCAGTGTTAAGTTCTGAAAAACAACAGAAATTAAAGGAATCTGGAATGGGTTGTCAGCTTCCGGTCATCACAACTTGTTCGTTATATAATGCACTACCTGTTGAGTCGGGGAAAACTCTTCGCACTGCTCCATTGCTTAATGACACCTATACCTCAAGTGTTGCTAAAGGAATTGAAAGCATGCCTATTTTTGTTAGTATGGAGGAAGGTTCTAGTAATAGACAAGCTCTTCAGTTTCTGCAGGAACATAATGAAGTTAATAATTTGAACACCACTTCATTACAAGATATTGAGCCTGGGGAGTGCTCTATGAATGCAACTTTTGCCATAACACCAGCAAAGGAAATACACACACCAGTTGATAATACTATTAATGCAAATAATTTGATTCTGAGTGCAAATGCAGCAGCTAAACTACCCGTCAAACTTAATGCCATGCATATTTCTTTAACTACTGGACAGCCTGCATGTGGAAGCACATGCAGGTCTGTATCAGGATGTGCCGTTGCCAAAGAAAGACCAACTTCAGCTGCCCAAACAAGTTTAAATCTGTGTGAGACAAAAGATAAGAGTATAACCTTGATGGAAGAGTATGCTGAAGGCTGTCAACCCACAGTTGATCTTGAAAGAGCAGTGGCAAATTCAGTGGACATTAGCATGTGTTCTTTAAATCAGGAAACTGTACAAGCTGCTAGACAAACCAAAGGCACCATCAAAACTACTTCCAGAGAGTTATTTAAGTCCTCTGTTTTAGATTCAACATTTTCTGTTGAATTAGAAGAAAGAAAACAACTTGAAAATGGCATTTCTGTGCATTCTCCAGGTATGTTTCACAATGTACTAAATAGGTTATTGACTTCAGTGTTAGGTAATTACATAAACTTGATCTGAAGCCTATTTCATTCCTTCATTTATAACCTTTTATACTACATCTCTTTTTCTTCCTTCTATTAACCAGTGTGGGCCACTTCTGTTTTCAACCTTTTGTTGCAACATTTCTGTTCTAGGATCCATTTTGTAGCTGTAGACCTTATCTATCAGTGATATACTAAGGTGCATATTTATTCCTATCTCCCACCAAAAAGAAAAGGAAATGTAATCAGTAGATGTCATACCAATAGTGTGCAGACATCCCAGTTCGTCACTTTGAATTGCAACCTCCCCATCCCTCCTTTAGAGGTGTGCCCTACTGCATATTGTAAACAACATTTTTCCATCTACATTTGAAAGATATTTTATAGTTAACAAATATAGCATGTACTCTTCTATACATGGCAGCCTGGGTCGAGTCTCAGCTCATGGTCCTGCCTCTCGACTTGCTACTTGCCAGATTTACTCCTTAGCCTTGTGGGCCTTATAGTACCTGCTCTTAAAACTATGTACGGAAGCTGCTCCATCACTTCTTCACCGAGGTCACTACACTTCCTGACCAACTTGAGACAAATACTTCCTGATATACCTGTGGTTTATGTCTTTAATTTCCAGAAGTGTCCTTTAATTTCCAGCAGTGTCCCTGAGTTCCTTCCCATTTTTCACCTCAAACAGCCTGTTCCTGTCTTCCCTATCAATTTCCTTGAGTGACTTGCAAGCAGCAAGTCACCGTGGTTGTTTAATATATTTATAGGTAGGGTTATAAGAGAAGTAAATGCGAGGGTCTTGGCAAGAGGCGTGGAGTTAAAAGATAAAGAATCACAAAGTGGGAGTTGTCACAGTTGCTCTTTGCTGATGACACTGTGCTCTTGGGAGATTCTGAAGAGAAGTTGCAGAGGTTGGTAGATGAATTTGGTAGTGTATGTAAAAGAAGAAAATTAAAAGTGAATACAGGAAAGAGTAAGGTTATGAGGATAACAAAAAGATTAGGTGATGAAAGATTGGATATCAGATTGGAGGGAGAGAGTATGGAGGAGGTGAATGTATTCAGATATTTGGGAGTGGACGTGTCAGCGGATGGGTCTATGAAAGATGAGGTGAATCATAGAATTGATGAGGGGAAAAGGGCAAGCGGTTCACTTAGGAGTCTGTGGAGACAAAGAACTTTGTCCTTAGAGGCAAAGAGGGGAATGTATGAGAGTATAGTTTTACCAAAGCTATTATATGGTTGTGAAGCATGGGTGATGAGTGTTGCAGCGAGGAGAAGGCTGGAGGCAGTGGAGATGTCATGTCTGAGGGCAATGTGTGGCGTGAATATAATGCAGAGAAGTCGTAGTTTGGAAGTTAGGAGGAGGTGCGGGATTGCCAAAACTGTTGTCCAGAGGGCTGAGGAAGGGTTGTTGAGGTGGTTCGGACATGTAGAGAGAATGGAACGAAACAGAATGACTTCAAGAGTGTATCACTGTAGTGGAAGGAAGGCGGGGTAGGGGTCGGCCAAGGAAAACTTGGAGGGAGGGGGTAAAGGAGGTTTTGTTTGCGAGGGGCTTGGACTTCCAGCGGACATGCGTGAGCGTGTTTGATAGGAGTGAATGGAGACAAATGGTTTTTAATACTTGACGTGCTGTTGGAGTATGAGCAAAGTAACATTTATGAAGAGATTCAGGGAAACCGGCAGGCCGGACACGAGTCCTGGAGATGGGAAGTACAGTGCCTGCACTCTGAAGGAGGGGTGTTAATGTTGCAGTTTAAAAACTGTAATGTAAAGCACCCTTCTGGCAAGACAGTGATGGAGTGAATGATGGTGAAAGTTTTTCTCTTTTCGGGCCACCCTGCCTTGGTGGGAATCGGCCAGTGTGCTAAGAAAAAATAATAATAAAAATCTCCCAAGGTTCTTTCATCCTCCATTGTCATTAGATTGTTCCATCAGCCTCTCCTTATAACTCCTACTAAACTCGAGAACAAGTCTTGTTGCTTGCTTTTATACTTGTTCTTGGATCAGACGTGATTTCCTCTAATTTTTCCATGTTTTATAGGTGTTTACCTCTTCAAGGGGGGCTCCTTGGCGTGGTGAAGAGGCTCTTGGTCTGAGGAATTAGACCTGTCGGTCTACTTCCTCAGACCGAACCTAATTACCCCCCAATCCCCCATTCCCTATCCCATCCTCCCCTTTTTCCTTTCCTCCTCCCCACCCCTCCCTTTTGGGCCTTTGTTTTTTTTTTTTTTTCTCCCCACAGGCACGCTAGTTCCTAGGTAGGGGAAAGGGTACCGGGGTCCATCCCATTCCGTTGAGGTTCTTGGCGGTGGCGTAGTTTGCCGTGGAATCTGGATTGCCTGGGGATGTCCTGATCCCTCTCCGGTATCCCGGAGGGTGGCTTTGGGTGTCTCTCGGGCGACGGGTGTATCTCTGGAAGCCACCTTTCGGATTCCGGGGGTGGTGGCCGAAGGAGGTATGCTTTGTGGCGGATTTCCGGCCACCCTCTCTTTTGTCCACCGAGGTAGCTCGGCAGATGTGAGGTTGCTATCCCGGATTGCCGGTTTACTGGCATGATGGGTAGGGTATGGCACGGGTTCCATGCTGCATCTGCGCTACTTGCGGTGCTGAGGTCCTCTTGGGCGCGGAGGGAGATTTCTGGCCCTTTCATTCCTCCTAGGAACTATCCCTCCCTGGTCCCCCCCTTTTTTTATTCTTTTTTTTTATTTTTATTTTCTTTTCTTTCTTTTTTTTCTTAAAAACAAAAAGAAAGAAGTAACCTAACCATGGCAGCCCTAGTCCATGAACCTGCTACCCCTGGGCCCCTTCTTGATACCGCACCCCGTTCTGACCCCGCCTCGTCTTTGGACCACTCTTAGGACACTCCTCATGCCTCTGTACCTCTTGCCGGTGCTGTTTCCTCACCCACTTCAGGTACTGAGGCCTCGACTGACTCCTTCGATTTATCTGACCTTCGCTCTCCTCTGACTATGCGTCCGGCCTCTCCCTCTACGGTGCGGCAATTTTCGAATCGCCGGCCCGTTCCACGTCGGACCAACTCTGGTCCCACGCCTAAACGACAACGACAATTACCTGCTGATGATACTTCTCCACCTTCTTGTTCTTCTCAGAAAAGATCGACACGTCCTTCACTACCTTTCCACGCTCAGTTTCAGACTGCACAATGGACTAAATTCTTCACTTTACGACCGACTTCCTCTACTGCCTATCTTTCTGACCACAGTATTGGCAAGGCACTCCTACGCCATGTTGGTAAAGATATTTCTTTTCATGCTCTTAAGAGCGGTACGCGCATCGTCACCATACAGAATGCTACAGAATGCTACCCAGGCTCATGAGCTTTCTCGTCTTTCCCATCTCGATACTGTTCCTGTAACTATTGAAAAGCATCATTCCCTCAATTCTTGTAGTGGTACCATCATTCTGCCCCATACCATAGTTCAACAAAATTTCCAGACATGTGGCACTGACATTCTTGAACAGCTGGAACTCCAAGATCTCCCAATCCTCAAGGTAGACACTTACGTTCTTCCTGCCTGCGGGCGGAGACGATACCCTAGCAATGTGGCTCGTTTAACTTTTGACAGCTGTGAACTCCCATCCTCAGTTTATGTAGCAGGACATCGGTTACAAGTTCGAAAGGTGATCCCTACACCGCAACAGTGTAGAAATTGCTGGCGATTTGGCCATCCAGCGAAATATTGCAGATCTATCGCCGAATGCCCAGTCTGTGGTGCCGATGACCATTCTAATACGTCTTGCAATCGACCTCCCTCTTTGTCATGAGGCTCACCCTTCGTACTCTCGCCGTTGTCAAGTCGACTTAAACGAGCGGGAAATCCGTTACCTCAGAGAGGCAGAAGGTCTCCCTTATGCCATGGCAGTTTCTCATCTCCGCCTCCAAGGGAGACTACCTCGTGTTTCTTATTCCCGTGTTTCAAAATGTCCCCCCACTTCTGGTATCCCATCTTCTGCACCCACTTCTGTGGTTAACTCTCCCATAGTCACTCCTGTAGCTAATTCTTTTGCTGTCCTCGGCTCAGACGTCCCTACTTCAACGTCTCAGTCTGATCTTGCTTCTTCGTGTTCTCTCTCACAAGCCTCAGTAGCGACGAGATCTCATATGACACCTCCTCCCAATCGTCCCTCTACTTCTCAAAAGTCAAAAAAAGGTCCGTTAACACCTCCTACCCATCTTCCACCTCCTCATTTTCCCTTCCCTGTCTCTGTACCTGGTTCTCCCCCTCTCACTGGCTCTGTTACAAGTGTAGAGGTTCACCCTCCTCCTCGTACTGTACCTTCCTCCCCTCCTCCCTCCCAGGTTTCTGCCTCTTCTGTCCCCTTCCACACTTCTCCAGTTCCCTCCACCCTTCCATCCCCCCCTACCTTGGTACAGTCCATTACAGTTCCAATCTTTACTCATCCTCCCCCTACCATTTCCAATATTGTCTCCCATACGACGTCTCTGAATTCTGAAACACTTGAAGCAATCTCTGAATATATTGCAGAGACCAAACCATCAATGGACACTGATCCACCCTCCGCTCCTTCTCTCTCCTCTACTCCATCTGCGCAACTCCTTTCTTCACAGCGCACCGTTCCTTCGCTGCCTGAACGTTTTCCACTGCCTCCGCATGTGGACTTTTCTAACCCCTCTAGTCCGTAGGAACCCTTACCTGCGGATTTCAGGTATCTTTATCATTGCCAATCATGGCCTATTTACAGTGGAATATACGCGGCCTCAGGGGTAATCGGGGTGAGCTTCAGATTTTACTCTCCCAGTTTTCCCCTGTTGGTGTTTGCTTACAGGAACCAAAATTACACTCTGCTGTTATCTCTCCCATCTCAGGCTATAATTTATTGTATTCTTCAGATCCTTTTCCTGATGGGACCTTTAATGAAAGTGCCCTTCTTCTCCGCACTGATATTCCGTACCATCAGCTATTTGTTCATACTTCGCTGCATTACACAGCAGCCCGTATCCACTTGCATAGGTGGTATACGCTCTGTTCTTTATATCTCTCTCCTTCTCGGGCATTATCTATTCCGGATATTGCCTTTCTTGTTTCGTCATTACCACCACCGATTCTGTTACTTGGTGATTTTAATGCCCACCATTTCCTCTGGGGGGGTCTCGCTGTGATTCCCGTGGCATTCAGTTAGAGGCTTTTCTTGCCACCCACCCCCTCCATGTTTTAAATACAGGTACTCACACCCATTTTGATCCTCGGACTCTCTCTCTTGCATCGATCTCTCAGTCTGCTCTTCCTCCGCCGCATTAGACTTCACTTGGTCTGTTCTTCCGGACTTACATGACAGCGATCATTTCCCAATCATTCTTACTTCCCCTTCATATTCACCACCTCTTCGCATCCCACGCTGGCAATTTGATCAGGCAAATTGGAACCTTTACTCACACCTAACTGTTTTTAGAGAGGTTCCTTCTTCGTCCTCCATCAATGAGCTTTTACACCTCTTCTCGTCCTCCGTTTTAACCGCAGCTTCTCATTCTATACCCCAAACGTCGGGCAGGCATTCTCAGAAATGCGTGCCTTGGTGGTCTCCTGCTTGTGCTCGTGCAGTACGTTTGGAACGCGCTGCATGGGGCAGGTACCGGTACAATAGAACCACAGAGAGACTTCTTGAATTTAAGCAGAAGCGTGCGATCGCTTGTCGTGTCATCCATGACGCTAAACACACTTGCTGGCGAGATTGTCTCCACCATCACCTCTGCTTCCTCTGAGTGCAGTCTGGAAAAAAGTACGAAAACTGAGTGGTAAATATTCTCCTGACCCAGCTCCTGTTCTGCGGGTTGCCGGTGTTGATATAGCAAACCCACTAGATGTTGCCAATGAAATTGGCAATCATCTGGTCCGTATTTCTCAGGGACTCCATCTATGCCCCTCATTTCTTTCCTCAAAGTCTGCCAGAGAGTTAGCACCCTTGGACTTTTCTTCTCTCAGAGAAGAACAGTATAATGTGCCTTTTACACTTCAAGAACTGGAGGCAACACTCTCAGCTTGCCAATCATCGGCAGCTGGGCCTGACGACATTCATATTCGTATGCTACAACATTTACATCAGTCAGCCCTTGCAGTCCTATTACGCCTTTACAATCTTATTTGGTCACAAGGAGTTCTTCCACAGCTGTGGAAATCCGCCATTCTTCTCCCTTTCCGCAAACCAGGCACTACGGGACATGAAACCTCCCACTATCGTCCCATTGCTCTTATCAGTGCAGTTTGCAAAGTGATGGAACGCCTAGTAAATAGACGTTTAGTGTGGTATTTAGAGACACACAACAGTCTCTCCACTCGTCAATATGGCTTTCGTAAGGGACGTTCTACCATAGACCTCTTACTACGCTTGGATACGTATGTTCGTAATGCCTTTGCGAATAACCACTCAGTTATTGCCATATTTTTTGACCTTGAGAAGGCATATGACACAACTTGGAGGTATAATATTTTAGCCCAAGCCCACTCCTTAGGCCTTCAAGGCAATCTACCATCCTTCCTTAAGAACTTTTTAACTGACAGGCATTTCCGTGTTCGGGTTAATAATGTGCTCTCCCCGGACTTTATCCAAGCTGAAGGTGTCCCCCAGGGATGTGTTCTGAGCACAACACTTTTTCTCCTTGCTATTAATGATTTGGCCTCTAGTCTTCCATCAGATATTTGGTCATCACTCTATGTTGATGACTTCGCTATTGCCTGTGCAGGCGCTGACTGTCACCTTATTACAGTTTCTCTCCAGCATGCAGTCGACCGTGTTTCCAATTGGGCCACCACATGTGGGTTTAAATTTTCCAGCACTAAAACCCACCAAATTACTTTCACTAGACGCTCTGTCATCTCCGATCATCCTTTGTACCTCTATGGCTCCCGTATCCCTGAACGTGATAGTCAGGTTTCTGGGCCTCCTCTGATCGTAGGTTATCCTGGAAACCTCACATTACCTCTCTGAAGGCAACTTGCCACAGCCGGCTGAACCTCCTTAAAACCCTTGCTCATCTTTCATGGGGAGCTGATCGTCGAACCCTCCTTCGCCTACATTCCACCCTTATCTTATCGAAACTTGATTATGGTGACCAGATCTATTCAGCGGCATCTCCTGCTACTCTGTAGCCTTAACCCCATTCATCACCAGGGATTACGTTTATGCCTTGGTGCTTTCCGCTCTTCCCCTGTCGAGAGCCTCTATGCAGAAGCGAACGTTCCATCCTTATCCGATCGCCGTGATGCCCATTGCCTTCGCTACTATGTACGTTCTCATGATCTCCGCAATCCTTCCATTTATAGAATGGTCACTGATATTAGTAGACATTCTTTATTTGTTCGCCGCCCCTGTTTACTCCGTCCCTTTTCTCTTTGCCTTCATTCCGTCTTGTCTTCTCTTCAATTACCACCTTTCTATGTACATGTAGCATCTCGCTTTTCCCTACCCCCCTGGGAAGTTCCAGCTGTTCGAGTCTGTTCTTTCTCTCTCCCTTGCTCGAAAGCCCAACTGTCTACGGTCGCTTCCCGCTCTCATTTTCTTGACCACTTTCACTCTCATTCTCATGCCATTGCTGTGTACACAGATGGCTCTAAGTCTTCTGACGGCGTAGGATTCGCAGCAGTGTTTCCGGACAGCGTCGTACAAGGGCATTTACTATCTTCGGCTAGTATTTTTACTGCTGAATTGTATGCCATCCTTACAGCACTTATCCGTATTGCATCTATGCCTGTGTCATCATTTGTGGTTGTCTCAGACTCCCTTAGTTCTTTACAGGCTTTACAGAAATTTGATACACCTCACCCCTTAGTCCTCCGTATCCAACTTTGGCTACGCCGCATCTTTACCAAGCATAAAGATATTGTTTTTTGTTGGGTCCCTGGTCATGTTGACGTACAGGGCAATGAACAGGCAGACACTGCTGCGCGGTCAGCAGTACATGACCTACCAGTTTCATGTAGAGGTATTCCATTTACGGACTATTTTGCTGCAATATCTTCCCAACTTCACACCCGTTGGCAACAACGTTGGTCTACTATGCTCGGCAACAAACTTCAGTCTATTAAACCGAGTATAGGTTACTGGCCGTCTTCTTATCACCAGTGTCGAGGTTGGGAGACTACTCTCTCCCGTCTTCGCATTGGCCATACTCGTCTTGCTCATGGATATCTCATGGAGAGGCGCCCTGCTCCTCTCTGAGAATTGCCAAGTTCCATTATCAGTCAGCCACATTTTGTTGGACTGCCCACTTTATCAACGAGCACGCAGAATTTACCTCCGTCGTCGTCTTCGCTCTGCTGCTCTCTTTACCTTCCCTTCTCGCTGATGGACCCACCTTTCATCCAGACTCTCTCATTGACTTTTTGACAAGAACTGACTGACTTCACAAATTCTGATACCGTCAGCCCTTTCTACTTCAATCTCTTGCTACCCCCTACCTCCGTACTATCCCCTGCTCCGCTGTTTTCTGTAACCTACTGATCATCCCTCCTCCCTTCTGCCATCCAATACCCTCGCTTCCTTCCCTACCCTGCAGCACTGTATAGCCCTTGTGGCTTAGCGCTTCTTTTTGATTATAATAATAATAATATAGGTGTTTAGCACTTCCCTGAATTAATAATTTGGTAATTTTCAGGATGCACTGTACTTGTCATGGATTCTCCACTTACTGGTAATTGTCATGGGAGAACGACAATATTTGAGCCTCTGCGTCTTCCTCTGCTGCCGGTGGAAAATAAAATTGAGAAGTCATTGCCCAATGTTCCAGTGTTTGTGACAGATTCTGATGGAACTGTGACTGTTCCATCCTCCAAGGTTGGTTTTGGTTGTGCATAGTATTAGACATCATCCAGCAAAATGAGTGGAGTTAAGGTGATTTTGCTTTTAAGACAGCATTGTAAAATTACAAAGTGCAGTTTAGTAGTGTAGCTATCTTGTGGTCAGATAAATGTTGACCAATGTCTAGGAATGCTTTATAAAATAGCTTTCTTCATGAGGATATTTCAGTTTGGAGGGGCATCTGAGCTGTAGTATCAGCATGACTGGCATACTGAGAGATGGCAAGTGTATTTATAAAAGTAAATGTTAATGAATAGGCAGTATTTAAGAGAGAAGTTCAAAGTTTAAACATGTTCTGGAAGAGGTAATCACATGGGATACGGCTGATGTGTTGAAAGAAAAGAATTGAATATTCCAGTAAAAGTAGTACAAAATCAATCATGTATTGCACATTGCTATTTTTTTTTTCTCTCATAATACAGTACTTGTGTAAACTATATCATTATTTTTAGGAATATAATAGCAGCTTCAAGAAGACTTTAAATAGAGGTGGCACTATTGGAAAGGAAACACTTGGCAAGAAACTTGTCACCCCAGGGAAGATGCAGCAAAATGGCAACAAAAATACTTCAACTTTAAAGCGAAGTGTCAGCACTCCATCACTAACTCCTTCCTGCATGAGCAATTGTAAATCACTGAAAACTGTGCATAATGCTAAAAATAAATTTACAGGTATGTTTTATTTTCAAATTGAAGTAGAAATTCAGTACTGTAAATGCAGCAGGCATGTGTGAGCATGTTGGATAGGAATGAATGGTGACGAATTTTTGGGACCTGACAAGCTGTTGGAGTGAGCAGGGTAATATTTTATGAAGGGATTTGGGGAAAACTAATCAGCTGGACTAGTCCTGGAGGTGGGAAGTACAATGTCTGCACTTTAAAGGAGGGGTTTAGGATATTGGCTGTTTGGAGTGACATCTAAACTGTCATCTGAGCACCTCTGCAAGAAGTGATTATGTATGAATGATGGTGAAATTGTTGAATGATGATGAAAGCTTTCCTTTCTTTTTGGATCACCCTGCCTTGGTGGGAAACAACTGACATTTAAAAAAAAAAAAAATGATGAATTCCTGACTTTAGTCACCTTCACTGTGCTTGAGCCAATGCCTTCTCTTCATTCACTTTTCTTGTACATTATGCTCTTTGGTTCTCTAGTTTATTTTTCTTTAGTTACACCTTCCTAACAACCGAATGTCAACTGATTGCTTGGTGTGAAGGGGGCATTCCGCATTCTATTTTTGTGTTATAGCCTTGCAGAAAGTAGATGGGAGAATCCACTTGCATAATATGTTACCTCTTAATCTCATTGGTTCTTTTAACATATTTGCGTTAGGAAGTTCTGCATTACCTATTTGGGTAGCTTGTACCTCAATTTTTGAGGTTATTGTGGGTTCCAGTTCTCCCAGCTTATGTTTATAAGGTCCCTTACTATCATTAACTTATCCCATGCTTTGCTGCCTCTATTTTATCAGCGATGCTTACTGTTGCATTCTTGTATTTCTACAAGGGTCTTAATTAATTGTAGGTGACAGTAACGAATACTTGACAATCTGAGATATCAAAAAGTTTAATTCATTTTGACATATGCTGCTACTCTCCCTTCACCCTCTTGGCTGCATTTTCCTTATTTTATAATGTGTGAAACTATGGTCATAAGTTATTTTGATCTGATAAGTTTGACAGCATTTGCATAAATCATTGGTGTATGGATAGCCCAGAATGGAGGGTAAAGTGGAGCATCCAGCAAGCATGTGGGGCTTTTTGTGTGTGTGTGTGTGTGTGTGTGTGTGTGTGTGTGTGTGTGACATTGTGTAAGAGTAAGATAACGGCTATGAAGTGATTCATGAAAATGTTTTTAATGGATTTGAGGTCTTTTACACCTTGTTTATTTGTTTAAATTATGTGACAGATTGAAGAGGCAAGATATCTTGTATATATATAGAACTTATTTATATTTTATAGGAGTGGGTGGAGCTATTCAAAGGACAACCAGTTTTCTTAAAGCAAAGACTCCAGCCATAAACAATCAAGAAAATGTTCCACCTGTTTCACACAGAGCAATGTCTTCTGCAATTCAGAGAGATGCAGTATTGTCCACTGTTAAGCATTCCCTGGTCAATTACAAATCATAATTATTTCCATTATGCATTTGTTGTATTTTGAATAACATGCTAAGAAAAACTGCAACAAGGTTTTTTAAACACAAATTTTATTTTGTTGAATAAACTTGAAAAGAATGTGTATTATATTTGTAAAACTATTTTATCAATGTATAGAATTTATTTAATAAGATTTTAGTAAATAAAATGTATCTTTTTTTTCTCCTGTATACTTATTTCCTGCTAAGGCAGTGATACTCACCATTGTTCCTTTAGTCGCTACCTTGCCATAAGTATGCTGACATTACAATTCAGATTACTCTGCAGCACCCCTGCACCTTTTTCAGTGCAGGCACTGCCCTTTCTACTTCCCGGACTACAGTATGGCTACAGTATTATTTCCACTGGGGTGAGAGAAGGATTTCATGCTTTGATAATTTCTTTTAGGAATACCATGTGGCAGTTTTTTCCTTGTATAGATACATTTTTTATGAAAAGCTCTTAATCATAATACAAGATGCACTTTTGTTAAAAGACTTGTTGCATAGAAAAGCCCATATTTATGCAAAGCATTCTGGGTGGAGTTTACTGAATTGCTATAATGTGTAAACTGTACCATACAGTATATACATGAAAACAAATAAAAAGCACAATACCATGACTGGAACGATAGATAAATAACCCGCACATAGAAGAAAGGAGCTTATGACGACGTTTCGGTCCGACTTGGACCATTTACAGTCACGGTGTAACTTTGTAAATGGCCCAAGTCAGACCGAAACGTTGTCGTAAGCTCCTCTCTTCTACGTGCGGGTTATTTGTGTACACAAAAACCTTGGAGATGGCCAGCGTGTTAAATAATAAAAGAAACCTGACCTAATTCACATTTATCACTATAAAACAATGGATATAGTATTGTATACAAATAAAGTACTTAACGTTATTGATGAATACAAGAGGGACTCCATTTGTACAGCAGGTTAGATTCTGGGCTACTGCTTTAAAGCAAAAATTACCTTTTTTTTTTTTTTTTTTTTTTTTTTTGAATGCATGTAAAAACCCTGATAACGTGTTTACACTGTCATTTGTTAAGTGAACAATACAGGTAGACCTAAAAAATGCATGTACAGTACCCACATTAAAGTATTTTTGTCCTTGGTGGTGAGTGGGGGCCCCCCCCCCCCCCCCCCCCCCCCCCCCCCCCAAAAAAAAAAAAAAAAAAAAAAAAAGTTGGCCGTCTCCCACCGAGGCAGGGTGACCCAAACAAAAGAAAATCCCCAAAAAGAAAATGCTTTCATCATCATTCAACACTTTCACCACACACACACACACACATAATCACTGTTTTTGCAGAGGTGCTCAGAATACAAGTTTAGAAGCATATACGTATAAAGATACACAACATATCCCTCCAAACTGCCAATATCCCAAACCCCTCCTTTAACCCTTTGACTGTCGCGGCCGTATATATACGTTTGCGAGGTACCGTGTTTGATGTATATATACTCATAAATTCTAGCGGCTTCAAATCAGGCAGGAGAAAGCTAGTAGGCCCACATGTGAGAGAATGGGTCTGTGTGGTCAGTGTGCACCACATAAAAAAAATCCTGGAGCACGCAGTGCATAATGAGAAAAAAAAACTCCGACCGTTTTTAATTAAAATGCCGACTTTGTGGTCTATTTTCGTATAGTATTTGTGGTTGTATTCTCGTTTTCTTGGTCTCATTTGATAGAATGGAAACTATATTATAGAAATGGAGGTGATTTTGATTAATTTTACTATAAAAAGAACCTGGAAATGGAGCACAAAGTACAGGAAATGTTTGATTTTTGCCGATGTTCAAAAGTAAACAAATGATGTCATTATCCAATAAATGTCCAAATAGCCATTCTAATACGCAGTCATGAATGGGTTGATGCAATTTTTACAATTATTACAGTATTGCAGTAGTCTGCATAACAGTAAATCTTCTATTTTTTGTTTGAATAAAATTTCAAAATAAAAAGCAAGAGTAATATCACAGGGACCTGGAGACATGACTGATGAACAAAGAAAATGTTATTTTAGAGCCAGGAATGTCTGCATTGTTCATTCTGGACCTTATTTTGAAATTGTCGTATTTTTTAATTTTCATGAAATTGGCCAAATTGCAAATTTCTGACCATGTTATTGGGTAGTTGAAATCGGTAAATGGGCAGTTTCTTGTACTCAATCGATAGAAAAAATAGAGTTCTGAAGAAATAGTTATGAGTTTGGTTGACTGGAATAACGGAATTAGCCGAAAATAGGGCTCAAAGTGGGCGAAATTGCCGATTTTTAAATATTGCCGAAGTCGCTAACTTCGCGAGAGCGTAATTCCGTCAGTTTTCCATCAAATTTCGTTTTTTTGGTGTCTTTACAATCGGGAAAAGATTCTCTATCATTTCATAAGAAAAAATAATTTTTTTTTTTTTTTTTTGTGAAATTTTGCGACACCAGGCAGTACACCTCAGGATTTGGGGAATTTTTTTTTTTTTTTTTTCAACAAGCGACAGTCAAAGGGTTAAAGTGCAGGCATTGTACTTCCCATTTCCAGGACTCGAGTCCGACTATATGAAAATAACCGGCTTCCCTGAATCCCTTCACTAAATATTACCCTGCTCACACTCCAACAGATTGTCAGGTCCCAAGTACCATTCGTCTAGATTCACTCCTATCTAACACGCTCACGCACGCTTGCTGGAAGTCCAAGCCCCTTGCCCACAAAACCTCCTTTACCTCCTCTCTCCAACCCTTTCGAGGATGACCCCTACCTCGCCTTCCTTCCCCTATAGATTTATATGCTTTCCATGTCATTCTACTTTGAATATATATATATATTGTAGGAAGTCTGAATAAATGAAGGATGGATTTAACTGAAAAGCCACTGTATTAGCAAAATGAGGTAAAGTGGGGACCTCCCATACAGTCAACATAAACTTAAAAAAAAAAATTGGTATTTTATTAATTGGTTTAAAAGTTAGGAAAGCAAAACACTGCATGTGCACATGGTACATAGATTTAATAAAATGCTTAGCATTATAATGTTAAACTTAATGAATATATTAATCAGATAAAAACATAGGCAGTCACATTACTACTATTGAAAGAAATAAGCATAACTACAGTACATCAGACAAGCTTATGGTAAATGTTTAAGTATATAGTAGGTTGGTAGACAGCAACCACCCAGGGAGGTACTACCGTCTTGCCAAGTGAGTGTA
Source organism: Cherax quadricarinatus (assembly GCF_038502225.1). Classification (NCBI taxonomy): domain Eukaryota; kingdom Metazoa; phylum Arthropoda; class Malacostraca; order Decapoda; family Parastacidae; genus Cherax; species Cherax quadricarinatus. The sequence goes on from NC_091292.1 coordinate 3,626,535, forward strand.
AAACGAAAGCCTGTGATTGTTATACGTGATGGTAGGATTGCTGATGTCTTTTGTCTGTCATACCCCTCAAGGAAGGTTCCTTGATGTTGGTGAGGGGCTCTTGATTTAGGGAATTGGATCTGTGCTCCAGTTCCCCAAATTAAGCCTGAATGCCTTCCACATCCCCCCCCAGGCGCTGTATAATCCTCCGGGTTTAGCGCTTCCCCCTTGATTGTAATAATAATAATAATTGTCTGTCATAAATATGCAAGATTACAGGTATGTCTTGCTACTTCTACTTACACTTAGGTCACACTACACATACATGTACACATTTATTTATACACACTCATCTGAGTTTTCTTTGATTTTATCTTAATAGTTCTTGGTCTTATTACTTTTCCTTTTATATCCATGGGGAAGTGGAATAAGAATCTTCCCTCCGTAAGCCATGCGTGTTGTAAAAGTCAACTAAAATGCCGGGAACAATGGGCTAGTAACCCCTTTTCCTGTAAAGATTACTATAAAGAATAAGAAAATTGTCAAAGTGGGAAGTCTGGATGTTGTGCAGATGATAAGAAAGAGATGATTGTGGATGTTATGAATGAGAAGAAGCTGGATGTCCTGGCTTTAAGTGAAACAAAGCTGAAGGGGGTGGGAGAGTTTCAGTGGAGAGGAATAAATGGGATTAGGTCAGGGGTTTCAAATAGTTAGAGCTAAAGAAGGAGTAGCAATAATGTTGAAGGATAAGCTATGGCAGGAAAAGAGGGACTATAAATGTATTAATTCAAGGATTATGTGGAGTAAAATAAAGATTGGATGTGAAAAGTGGGTTATAATAAGTGTGTATACACCTGGAGAAGAGAGAAGTGTAGAGGAGAGAGAGAGATTTTGGGAAATGTTAAGTGAATGCGTGGGGAGTTTTGAATCAAGTGTGAGAGTAATGGTGGTTGGGGATTTCAATGCTAAAGTGGGTAAAAATGTTATGGAGGGAGTAGTAGGTATATTTGGGGTGCCAGGGGTAAATGTAAATGGGGAGCCTTTAATTGAGCTATGTGTAGAAAGAGATTTGGTCATAAGTAATACATATTTTATGAAAAAGAGGATAAATAAATATACAAGGTATGATGTAGCACGTAATGAAAGTAGTTTATTAGATTATGTATTGGTGGATAAAAGGTTGATGGGTAGGCTCCAGGATGTACATGTTTATAGAGGGGCAACTGATATATCGGATCATTATTTAGTTGTAGCTGTATAGCCCTTGTGGCTTAGCGCTTCTTTTTGATTATAATAATTTGATTATAATAATAATATAGTTAGAGTAAGAGGTAAATGGGAAAAGAGGAAGGTGGCAACAACAAGTAAGAGAGGTGAAAGTGTATAAACTAAGGGAGGAGGAAGTTCGGGTGAGATATAAGCGACTATTGGCAGAAAGGTGGGCTAGTGCAAAGATGAGTAGTGGGGGGGTTGAAGAGGGTTGGAATAGTTTTAAAAATGCAGTATTAGAATGTGGGGCAGAAGTTCGTGGTTATAGGAGGGTGGGGGCAGGAGGAAAGAGGAGTGATTGGTGGAATGATGAAGTAAAGGGTGTGATAAAAGAGAAAAAGGTAGGTTATGAGAGGTTTTTACAAAGCAGAAGTGTTATAAGAAGAGCAGAGTCTATGGAGAGTAAAAGAAAGGCAAAGAGAGTGGTGAGAGTGTGCAAAAGGAGAGCAGATGATAGTGGGAGAGGCACTCAAGAAATTTCAATGAAAATAAGAAAAATTTTTGGAGCGAGTTAAACAAGTTAAGAAAGCCTAGGGAAAGTATGGATTTGTCAGTTAAAAACAGAGTAGGGGAGTTAGTAGATGGGGAGATGGAGGTATTAGGTAGATGGCGAGAATATTTTGAGGAACTTTTAAATGTTAAGGAAGAAACAGAGGCAGTAATTTCATGCACTGGTCAGGGAGGTATACCATCTTTTAGGAGTGAAGAAGAGCAGAATGTAAGTGTGGGGGAGGTACGTGAGGCATTACGTAAAATGAAAGGGGGTAAAGCAGCTGGAACTGATGGGATCATGACAGAAATGTTAAAAGTAGGGGGGATATAGTGTTGGAGTGGTTGGTACTTTTGTTTAATAAATGTATGAAAGAGGGGAAGGTACCTAGGGATTGGCAGAGAGCATGTATAGTCCCTTTATATAAAGGGAAAGGGGACAAAAGAGACTGTAAAAATTAGAGGAATAAGTTTACTGAGTATACCAGGAAAAGTGTACGGTAGGGTTATAATTGAAAGAATTAGAGGTAAGACAGAATGTAGGATTGCAGATGAGCAAGGAGGTTTCAGAGTGGGTAGGGGATGTGTAGATCAAGTGTTTACATTGAAGCATATATGTGAACAGTATTTAGATAAAGGTAGGGAAGTTTTTATTGCATTTATGGATTTAGAAAAGGCATATGATAGAGTGGATAGAGGAGCAATGTGGCAGATGTTTCAAGTATATGGAATAGGTGGTAAGTTATTAAATGCTGTAAAGAGTTTTTATGAGGATAGTGAGACTCAGGTTAGGGTGTGTAGAAGAGAGGGAGAATACTTCCCGGTAAAAGTAGGTCTTAGACAGGGATGTGTAATGTCACCATGGTTGTTTAATATATTTATAGATGGGGTTGTAAAGGAAGTAAATGCTAGGGTGTTCGGGAGAGGGGTGGGATTAAGTTTTGGGGAATCAAATTCAAAATGGGAATTGACAGAGTTACTTTTTGCTGATGATACTGTGCTTATGGGAGATTCTAAAGAAAAATTGCAAAGGTTAGTGGATGAGTTTGAGAATGTGTGTAAAGGTAGAAAGTTGAAAGTGAACATAGAAAAGAGTAAGGTGATGAGGGTGTCAAATGATTTAGATAAAGAAAAATTGGATATCAAGTTGGGGAGGAGGAGTATGGAAGAAGTGAATGTTTTCAGATACTTGGGAGTTGACGTGTCGGCGGATGGATTTTTGAAGGATGAGGTTAATCATAGAATTGATGAAGGAAAAAAGGTGAGTGGTGCGTTGAGGTATATGTGGAGTCAAAAAACGTTATCTATGGAGGCAAAGAAGGGAATGTATGAAAGTATAGTAGTACCAACACTCTTACATGGGTGTGAAGCTTGGGTGGTAAATGCAGGAGCGAGGAGACGGTTGGAGGCAGTGGAGATGTCCTGTTTAAGGGCAATGTGTGATGTAAATATTATGCAGAAAATTCGGAGTGTGGAAATTAGGAAAAGGTGTGGAGTTAATAAAAGTATTAGTCAGAGGGCTGAAGAGGGGTTGTTGAGGTGGTTTGGTCATTTAGAGAGAATGGATCAAAGTAGAATGACAAGGAAAGCATATAAATCTATAGGGGAAGGAAGGCGGAGTAGGGGTCGTCCTCGAAAGGGTTGGAGAGAGGGGGTAAAGGAGGTTTTGTGGGCAAGGGGCTTGGACTTTCAGCAAGCGTGCGTGAGCGTGTTAGATAGGAGTGAATGGAGACGAATGGTACTTGGGACCTGACGATCTGTTGGAGTGTGAGCAGGGTAATATTTAGTGAAGGGATTCAGGGAAACCGGTTATTTTCATATAGTCAGACTTGAGTCCTGGAAATGGGAAGTACAATGCCTGCACTTTAAAGGAGGGGTTTGGGATATTGGCAGTTTGGAGGGATATGTTGTGTATCTTTGTATGTGTATGCTTCTAAACTGTTGTATTCTGAGCACCTCTGCAAAAACAGTGATAATGTGCGAGTGTGGTGAAAGTGTTGAATGATGATGAAAGTATTTTCTTTTGGTGGATTTTCTTTCTTTTTTTTGGGTCACCCTGCCTCAGTGGGAGACGGCCGACTTGTTGGAAAAAAAAAAAATCCTTTTTTTTTCTTATGGTAGATAATCTTACTACCATTACTGTTCTTGGGAGACTGCGCTCTCCCGGCTCCGCATTGGTCATATGCGCCTTACCCATGGGTATCTTCTGGAATGGTGCCCTATTCCTCTGAGGTTTGTCAGGTCCCTATTTCGGTTCTTCACTTTAATTGCCCGGTTTACCAGGGAGTTCGCAGGATTTACCTCCAACGACACCACCGCCTTACCACTCTTTATCTTCTTTTCTTGCAGATGGCCCTGCCTTCGACTTACAATCACTTTTTGACTTGTCAGCAACTGCTTTACTGTACAGACTTTGACACACAACTTTTGGTGTCCCTTCCAACCCTTTTCTCCCCTCACCTCTGATCCCCTCTCCACCTAGCTGTTTATAGCCTTAGCACACTTTTTCTTCCCTCAGCGCTGTATGACCCTTGTCAGTTTAGCGCTTCCTTTGATTATAATTCTGGTAGACCAAAAGTTTTAACTAACATTGTGGTTTTTATATAGCTTGAGGTACATGTGGAATATCAAGAATGTTTAATTACCAAGGTCCTTCACTGGAGGTGCCTAGATGCCATTGAAGTATTTTCGATTCAGGGAATTGGATCAAATCTTGACCTATTCCTCAATTCCCAGGTGCTGTATGATCCTATGGGTTTAGCATTCCCCATAATTATAATTGATGCCTCTGAATTATACTGCAGCTCTAGGAAAAGCCTTAATTTTTAAGGAGTGCAAAATGGAACTTTGTGAACCATTAACTAACATTTTTAATATCTCCTCAAACAAGTGTAGTGTCTGATAGGTGGAAGATGGTAGTGTACTTCCTAATTTTTTTTTTTAAGACTAGTCATTACCATCTAATTACTGCCCAATAAGCCTGACCTTAATTGTGGGCAAATTACTAGTCAGTTATAGCTGATATAAGTTATCTTGATACTGGCCAGTGTGGTATGCAACCTATGTAAAATTTATGCTTACAAAATACACCTACACCCATTACCAAGTAAAAATCAAAAGCAGTTGGGCCACTTATTCTCCTTAGCCCATTTCTATCTTCCCCCCCTTCCCTTGTCCCTTGGATTTAACGCTTAGTTTTAATTATATAATTATTCCCCCTCTCCTTAGCAGGGCTTGTTATTAGTTCATTCTGTTGCCTACAGTTTATTTGTACTGCTCAAGAGGTGTAGTTCTATAGCCCTTGTGGCTTAGCGTTTCTTTTTGATTATAATAATAATCAAGAGGTGTAGGTGCCGAGACCTGTACAGCTTCAGCCCCTCTGACTTTGTCAGTGACTGCTTTATTACACCAACGTTGTTTTTCCTTTATCATTTCCCACTACGTTTACTGACATGACTCTTCTATACTCCTATCCGTCGCTGGTTTCTGATCTTCCCATATTTATTTTTAGCCTATTTGACCCAGTAGTGTATGACCCTTGTGGGTTTAACCCTTAGTTTTGACTTTCTCATGCAATAGTCGGGGTTCCCAGATACCAGTGAAGGGTTGCTTAAGGAATTGGAGCCATCATGGGAGGTTCCTTGAAGCTGGTGAGCGAGCTTTTGATCCAAGGAAATGTACCTGTGCTCCACTTGTATCAAACCTGAATGTCTCCCATTCTCCAGGTACTGTGATCCTTATAGGTTTAGTACTTCTCCATGAATGCAATTAGGATTTTGAGCTACCCTCCTGTTATTATTTATTTTTTTATTATCACACTGGCTGATTCCCACCAAGGCAGGGTGGCCCGAAAAAGAAAAACTTTCACCATCATTCACTCCATCACTGTCTTGCCAGAAGGGTGCTTTACACTACAGTTTTTAAACTGCAACATTAACACCCCTCCTTCAGAGTGCAGGCACTGTACTTCCCATCTCCAGGACTCAAGTCCGGCCTGCCGGTTTCCCTGAAACCCTTCATAAATGTTACTTTGCTCACACTCCAACAGCACATCAAGTATTAAAAACCATTCGTCTCCATTCACTCCTATCAAACACGCTCACGTACGCCTGCTGGAAGTCCAAGCCCCTCGCACACAAAACCTTTACCCCGTCCAACCTTTCCTAGGCCAACCCCTACCCCGCCTTCCTTCCACTACAGACTGATGCACTCTTGAAGTCATTCTGTTTCGCTCCATTCTCTCTACATGTCCGAACCACCTCAACAACCCTTCCTCAGCCCTCTGGACAACAGTTTTGGTAATCCCGCACCTCCTCCTAACTTCCAAACTACGAATTCTCTGCATTATATTCACACCACACATTGCCCTCAGACATGACATCTCCACTGCCTCCAGCCTTCTCCTCACTGCAACATTCATCACCCATGCTTCACACCCATATAAGAGCGTTGGTAAAACTATACTCTCATACATTCCCCTCTTTGCCTCCAAGGACAAAGTTCTTTGTCTCCACAGACTCCGAAGTGCACCACTCACTCTTTTTCCCTCATCAATTCTATGATTCACCTCATCCTTCATAGACCCATCCGCTGACACATCTACTTCCAAATATCTGAATACATTCACCTCCTCCATACTCTCTCCCTCCAATCTGATATCCAATCTTTCATCACCTAATCTTTTTGTTATCCTCATAGCCTTACTCTTTCCTGTATTCACTTTTAATTTTCTTCTTTTGCACACCCTACCAAATTCATCCACCAATCTCTGCAACTTCTCTTCAGGATCTCCCAAGAGCACAGTGTCATCAGCAAAGAGCAACTGTGACAACTCCCACTTTATGTGTGATTCTTTATCTTTTAACTCCACGCCTCTTGTCAAGACCCTCGCATTTACTTCTCTTACAACCCCATCTATAAATATATTAAACAACCACGGTGACATCACACATCCTTGTCTAAGGCCTACTTTTACTGGGAAATAATTTCCCTCTTTCCTACATACTCTAACTTGAGCCTCACTATCCTCGTAAAAACTCTTCACTGCTTTCAGTAACCTACCTCCTACACCATACACCTGCAATATCTGCCACATTGCCCCCCTATCCACCCTGTCATAGGCCTTTTCCAAATCCATAAATGCCACAAAGACCTCTTTAGCCTTATCTAAATACTGTTCACTTATATGTTTCACTGTAAACACCTGGTCCACACACCCCCTACCTTTCCTAAAGCCTCCTTGTTATATGGATTAAACCTAATTGATTGTTTCCAGGTGCTGTATGACCCCTGTGGGTTTATTGCTTTCCCATTAATGTATCCAAAGAATTGCACTCAGTCTGTTTCTTTGATCAAACTTGAATGCCTCCCATCCCCCAGGTGCAGTATGACCACAAAGGGTTTAGTGCTCCCTAAATATAATCATCCTTAATCAGATATAGTGCTTCTATGTAAATGCATAGAGGTGTTTAGTAAAATTAATCCATTTAGAGAGAACCATTTTCTCTACTGCAAATTTGTGCTCTCTTGAATATTTACATACCGTGCTAGTGCAAGCACCCATAGGTGTATTGGTATAAAGATATTCAGAATGAGCTCTTAATAGGTATAACTTTGTAATGCTTTGCTGGAGGCGAGTCGATTCTGACAGTGTCAGTGCTGTATGACCCTTGTCGGTTTAGTGCTTTATTTAATGATAATCTGATGAATGGCTCTTATTCCACGGTATTAGAACGTGAGGGGGAAAAAATAAATCCAGATGGAGTAGGATGTGTGGCTGCTTTCCCAGGTAAGAGTAATCAAATGCATATCCTACTGTGCTTTTTTTTTTTTTTTTTTGTGTCGCTGTATAGCCCTTGTGGCTTAGCGCTTCTTTTTTATTATAATAATACTGTGCTTTTGCACTGTATACAACATTAGCCAATTTGCATTTTTATCAAGCACAATATAGTCTTCTTGTGCCCCTGGACACATTAATTTTCAGGATAATGAAAATGAAAATTCAGCCACTCATTCGGCTGTTGATGACCTACTAATATTTAATACAACTCTTCAAGTGAGGTTCCTTGATGCTGGTGAGGCCGTCTTGATACAAAGAATTGGCCCTGACCTTCCTTTACTTGACACAAATTGGACTGCTGCTTATTCCACCAAGTGTTGTAAGCTAGATATGGGTTTATAACCTCTACCATGAAAAATAATAATATAATTAGTATATAATAAAGGAGGTTTTGTGGGCGAGGGGCTTGGACTTCCAGCAAGCATACGTGAGCGTGTTAGATAGTGAATGGAGATGAATGGTATTTGGGACCTGATGAGCCATTGGAGTGTGAGCAGGGTAATATTTGTTGAAGGGATTCAGGGAAATTGGTTATTTTTATATAGCCAGACTTGAGTACTGGAAATAGGAAGTACAATGCCTGCATTTTAAAGGAGGGGTTTGAGATACTGGCAGTTTGGAGGGATATGTTGTGTATCTTTATACATATATAAAGAATGGATATAAATGCTGTGGAAAACATACAGAGGAGGATGACAAACATGATCCCATGTATCAGAAATCTTCCATATGAGGATAGACTGAGGGTCCTGAATCTGCACTCTCTCGAAAGGCGTAGAATTAGGGGGGATATGATCGAGGTGTATAAATGGAAAACAGGAATAAAGGAGACGTAATTTTTTTTTTTTAACAAGTCGGCCATCTCCCACTGAGGCAGGGTGACCCAAAAAGAAAGAAAATACTTTCATCATCATTCAACACTTTCACCTCACTCACACATAATCACTGCTTTTGCAGAGGTGCTCAGAACACAACAGTTTAGAAGCATATACGTATAAAGATACACAACATATCCCTCCAAACTGCTAATATCCCGAACTCCTCCTTTAGAGTGCAGGCATTGTACTTCCCATTTCCAGGACTCAAGTCCGGCTATATAAAAATAACTGGTTTCCCTGAATCCCTTCACTAAATATTACCCTGCTCACACTCCAACAGATCGTCAGGTCCCAAATACCATTCGTCTCCATTCACTCCTATCGAACACGCTCATGCACGCTTGCTGGAAGTCCAAGCCCCTCCTGGAGTTTACCTGGAGAGAGTTCCGAGGGTCAACGCCCCCGTGGCCCGGTCTGTGACCAGGCCTCCTGATGGATCAGAGCCTGATCAACCAGGCTGTTACTGCTGGCTGCACGCAATCCAACGTACAAGCCACAGCCCAGCTGGTCAGGTACCAACTTTAGGTGCTTGTCCAGTGCCTGCTTGAAGACAGCCAGGGGTCTATTGGTAATCCCCCTTCCTTCCAACCTTTTCGAGAACGACCCCTACCCCACCTTCATTCCCCTACAGATTTAAATGCTCTCCATGTCATTCTACTTTGATCCATTTTCTCTAAATGACCAAACCACCTCAACCCCTCTTCTGCCCTCTGTCTAATACTTTTATTAACTCCACACCTCCTAATTTCCACACTCCGAATTTTCTGCATAATATTTACACCACACATTTCCCCTTAGACAGGACATCTCCACTGCCTCCAACCGCCTCCTCACTGCTGCATTCACAACCCAAGCTTCACACCCATATAAGAGTGTTGGTACTACTATACTTTCATACATTCCCTTCTTTGCCTCCATAGATAACGTTTTTTTGTCTCCATATATACCTCAATGCACCACTCCCCTTTTTTCCCTCATCAATTCTATGATTAACCTCATCCTCCATAAATCCATCCGCTGACACGTCAACTCGTAAAATCTGAAAACATTCACTTCTTCCATACTCCTCCTCCCCAATTTGATATCCAATTTTTCTTTATGTAAATCATTTGATACCCTCATCACCTTACTCTTTTCTATGTTCACTTTTCAACTTTCTACCTTTACACACACTCCCAAACTCATCCACTAACCTCTGCAGTTTTTCTTTAGAATCTCCCATAAGCACAGTATCATCAGAAAAAAGCAACTGTGTCAATTCCCATTTTGTATTTAATTCCCCATAATTTAATCCCACCCCTCTCCTGAACACCCTAGCATTTACTTCTTTTACAACCCCATCTATAAATATATTAAACAACCATGGTGACATTACACATCCCTGTCTAAGACCTACTTTTACCGGGAAGTATTCTCCCTCTCTTCTACACACCCTAACCTGAGCCTCACTATCCTCATAAAAACTCTTAACAGTATTTAGGAACTTACCACCTATTCCATATACTTGCAACATCTGCCACATTGCTTCCCTAAATAGCGTGCTGGAAATTTCCAGCCAAGACAGGACTCACAGCAATGGTTTCAAGTTGGAAAAATTCAGATTCAGGAAGGATATAGGAAAGCACTGGTTTGGTAATAGAGTTGTGGATGAGTGGAACAAACTCCCAAGTACGTACAGTTATTGAGGCTAAAGCGTTGTGTAGTTTTTAAAATAGGTTAGATAAATACATGACTGGGTGTGGGTGGGTGTGAGTTGGACTGGACTAGCTTGTGCTGCTGAGTCTGGTGCCGTGCTCCTTGAGTGGAGGTGACCAGACTAGGTGGGTCATTGGGCTAATCCGGGGGTGGGGAATGGACCTGCTCCACATGGGTCAGTAGGCCTGCTGCAGTGTTCCTTCTTTCTTATGTTCTTATGTATATGCTTCTAAACTGTTGTGTTCTGAGCACCTCTGCAAAAACAGTGATTATGTGTGAGTGAGGCAAAAGTGTTGAATGATGAAAGTATTTTCTTTTTGGGGATTTTCTTTCTTTTTGGGTCACCCTGCCTCGGTGGAAGACGGCCGACTTGTTAAAAAAAAAAAAATTATCTTTCACAGGAGGCCCTGTCCTTGGATAATTTTCCAGCACTAATTTCTCAACTCCCAAGTTGTTGGTATCAATATGTGCACAAGACATTGTTAAATTCAAATTCGAATTCAAAGTTTATTCTCTATAAGGATTACAATGCTGAGTTTACAGAATTTGGTTATTGTGTGGTTTACATGTAGTAAAATAATAATTACAGTGTGTACCACTAGAACACCTAGCATGGCTAAGCATTTCGGGCAGACTGAAATTAAATCTTAAGTTTAAAATATTACAAAAGTATGAGGTAAGTTGGCATTATGGCTAAGTGACTAAATACTAGTTTGTGAGTTTAGCAATGTGAATGCTTTTGTTTTGGCACTATACATAGTTTCAGTATTGGAGTATCACAGGCCAACTTATGACTAGTTAAGATTCATTATTTTGAGATTGAGATTAATATTTCTGTTTATTGTCAAATGGGTGAGTGAGTGTAAGTGTGAACCACCAGGTGGTATTCGTGTAATTAGTTGACAGGGTGTATCAGGGAGATAAGATGTTTTCTGATAGTAGTTTTGAAGGTGATGAATGTGTCTGCAGTTTTAGAATTTTCAGGTAGGGTGTTCCAGATTTTAGGGCCTTTGACATACATTGAATTTTTGTAAAGGTTTAGTCGGACACGGGGAATGTCATAGAGATGTTTGTGTCTGGTGTTGTGCCTGTGGGTTCTGTCACAACTATCAAGAAAGCGTTTTAGGTCAAGGTTAATATTGGAATTTAAGGTCCTGTAGATGTAGATTGCACAGTAGTAAGTGTGGATGTACTGAACTGGGAGTAAGTTTAGATCTATGAAGAGTGGGGGGGAGGGGTGTTGCCAGGGATGGGATTTAGTGATTATTCTTACTGCGGCTTTTTGTTGGGCTATTATTGGCTTTAGGTGTGTTGCTGCAGTTGATCCCCAAGCACAGATAGCATAGGTGAGGTATGGATAAATAAGTGAGTGGTATAGTGTGAGAAGGGCATTTTGCGGCACGTAGTATCGTATCTTGGAGAGGATCCCAACCGTTTTGGATACTTTTTTGGTTATGTGTTGGATATGGGTGCTGAAGCCACAAGTGAGTTATTGGTCATCTTTCCATTACTGGTGTGTAAGGGGAAATCATAAAATCATTAGAGGTCATTTACCTAACTCAACCAATATTTTTGCAGCCGAGTTGTATGCAGTCTTTATCATCATTCATAGTCATTTTGGACACTTATAGTCCATTACATGCTATCCAAAAATTTTATTACCCTCTTAGCATCGTTCCTCATGTAAAACCTTGGTTATACAGCATTTCTAGTAAACGCAGAGATGACAGTTTTTTGCTGTGTCTTTAGACACAATGTTTGGGTCAATGAACTACTAGATTTTGCTGCTCTGCTCGGTCAGCTGTGCATGAACTTCCAATTTTGAACAAGGGATATTCCCTTCTATGACTATTTCTCAGTGATGTCTCGACAACTTCTCAACCGTAGGCAACAATGGTCGTCCAAGTTAGTTCACAATAAATTGGTTTCTGTCAAACCACACTTGAGTTTCTGGCCATCTTACCACCGCTGTTGTAGTCTGGAGACTGCTCTCTCCTGCCAACATATCAGCCATACATCTCATGCTCACCAACATTTCGTGAAAAAACCTTCGTCACCGCTCTGCAAGGATTGTCGGGTTGTAGTGTCTGTTCACCATGTATTAACAGATTATCCTGTATCAGCAGGTATGCAGAATTCACTTCTGACGTTTTCACTGCTCTAACACATGGTGAAGAGGATTCATTGAAGTACTACTCTATTTTCGTCCTCCACACGCAATTCTTGCGGTCCGACAAATTTCCTGTCCCAGTTCTTTAGCAGGAACTTGTCAGCAATTTCTAAATTGCGAATTGAAGCCAATGTACCCCATTAGGCCTCCGAAAATGCCCAATTATTAATAGAATTTCCCACCATAACCAGTGTTCACAAGTTGCAAATGGCATCACTCAGCAGCTCTTCTACCCCCCCTCCCTCACTTCAAATTTCTCTAAAGGGTCAGGCTGTATAGCTCTTGTGGCTTAGCGCTTCTTTTTGATTATAATAATAATTATAAATCTAAAGGGTCAAATCAGCATCATATTTTATTACACTATTGTATTATTCATTCATATGTTCTACATTTAGGAAATCATGTAAAAAATTTCCACAAGGACAACCATGCTGTGTGATGGAGTATAACAGGACAACCATGCTGTGTGATGGAGTATAACAGCACAACCATCCTGTGTGATGGAGTATAACAGGACAACCATGCTGTGTGATGGAGTATAACAGGACAACCATGCTGTGTGATGGAGTATAACAGGACAACCATGCTGTGTGATGGAGTATAACAGGACAACCATGCTGTGTGATGGAGTATAACAGGACAACCATGCTGTGTGATGGAGTATAACAGGACAACCATGCTGTGTGATGGAGTATAACAGGACAACCATGCTGTGTGATGGAGTATAACAGGACAACCATGCTGTGTGATGGAGTATAACAGGACAACCATCCTGTGTGATGGAGTATAACAGGACAACCATGCTGTGTGATGGAGTATAACAGGACAACCATCCTGTGTGATGGAGTATAACAGGACAACCATCCTGTGTGATGGAGTATAACAGGACAACCATGCTGTGTGATGGAGTATAACAGGACAACCATGCTGTGTGATGGAGTATAACAGGACAACCATGCTGTGTGATGGAGTATAACAGGACAACCATCCTGTGTGATGGAGTATAACAGGACAACCATCCTGTGTGATGGAGTATAACAGGACAACCATGCTGTGTGATGGAGTATAACAGGACAACCATCCTGTGTGATGGAGTATAACAGGACAACCATGCTGTGTGATGGAGTATAACAGGACAACCATCCTGTGTGATGGAGTATAACAGCACAACCATGCTGTGTGATGGACAGCACAACCATCCTGTGTGATGGAGTATAACAGCACAACCATCCTGTGTGATGGAGTATAACAGGACAACCATGCTGTGTGATGGAGTATAACAGGACAACCATCCTGTGTGATGGAGTATAACAGGACAACCATCCTGTGTGATGGAGTATAACAGGACAACCATGCTGTGTGATGGAGTATAACAGGACAACCATCCTGTGTGATGGAGTATAACAGGACAACCATGCTGTGTGATGGAGTATAACAGGACAACCATGCTGTGTGATGGAGTATAACAGGACAACCATGCTGTGTGATGGAGTATAACAGGACAACCATGCTGTGTGATGGAGTATAACAGGACAACCATGCTGTGTGATGGAGTATAACAGCACAACCATCCTGTGTGATGGAGTATAACAGCACAACCATCCTGTGTGATGGAGTATAACAGCACAACCATCCTGTGTGATGGAGTATAACAGGACAACCATGCTGTGTGATGGAGTATAACAGGACAACCATCCTGTGTGATGGAGTATAACAGCACAACCATCCTGTGTGATGGAGTATAACAGGACAACCATGCTGTGTGATGGAGTATAACAGGACAACCATGCTGTGTGATGGAGTATAACAGCACAACCATCCTGTGTGATGGAGTATAACAGCACAACCATCCTGTGTGATGGAGTATAACAGGACAACCATGCTGTGTGATGGAGTATAACAGCACAACCATCCTGTGTGATGGAGTATAACAGCACAACCATCCTGTGTGATGGAGTATAACAGGACAACCATGCTGTGTGATGGAGTATAACAGGACAACCATGCTGTGTGATGGAGTATAACAGGACAACCATGCTGTGTGATGGAGTATAACAGGACAACCATCCTGTGTGATGGAGTATAACAGGACAACCATGCTGTGTGATGGAGTATAACAGCACAACCATCCTGTGTGATGGAGTATAACAGGACAACCATGCTGTGTGATGGAGTATAACAGCACAACCATCCAGTGTGATGGAGTATAACAGGACAACCATCCTGTGTGATGGAGTATAACAGGACAACCATGCTGTGTGATGGAGTATAACAGGACAACCATCCTGTGTGATGGAGTATAACAGCACAACCATGCTGTGTGATGGAGTATAACAGGACAACCATGCTGTGTGATGGAGTATAACAGCACAACCATCCTGTGTGATGGAGTATAACAGGACAACCATGCTGTGTGATGGAGTATAACAGGACAACCATCAACAGTGTGATGGAGTATAACTGCACAACCATCCTGTGTGATGGAGTATAACAGGACAACCATCCTGTGTGATGGAGTATAACAGGACAACCATCAACAGTGTGATGGAGTATAACAGCACAACCATCCTGTGTGATGGAGTATAACAGGACAACCATGCTGTGTGATGGAGTATAACAGGACAACCATCAACAGTGTGATGGAGTATAACAGCACAACCATCCTGTGTGATGGAGTATAACAGGACAACCATCCTGTGTGATGGAGTATAACAGGACAACCATCAACAGTGTGATGG
Organism: Cherax quadricarinatus; assembly: GCF_038502225.1. Lineage (NCBI taxonomy): Eukaryota > Metazoa > Arthropoda > Malacostraca > Decapoda > Parastacidae > Cherax > Cherax quadricarinatus. The sequence goes on from NC_091292.1 coordinate 3,641,592, forward strand.
AGTATAACAGCACAACCATCCTGTGTGATGGAGTATAACAGGACAACCATCCTGTGTGATGGAGTATAACAGGACAACCATCCTGTGTGATGGAGTATAACAGGACAACCATCCTGTGTGATGGAGTATAACAGGACAACCATGCTGTGTGATGGAGTATAACAGGACAACCATCCTGTGTGATGGAGTATAACAGGACAACCATGCTGTGTGATGCAGTATAACAGGACAACCATGCTGTGTGATGGAGTATAACAGGACAACCATGCTGTGTGATGGAGTATAAAAGGACAACCATCCTGTGTGATGGAGTATAACAGGACAACCATGCTGTGTGATGGAGTATAACAGGACAACCATGCTGTGTGATGGAGTATAACAGGACAACCATCCTGTGTGATGGAGTATAACAGGACAACCATCCTGTGTGATGGAGTATAACAGGACAACCATCCTGTGTGATGGAGTATAACAGGACAACCATCAACAGTGTGATGGAGTATAACAGGACAACCATGCTGTGTGATGGAGTATAACAGGACAACCATCAACAGTGTGATGGTGTATAACAGGACAACCATGCTGTGTGATGGAGTATAACAGGACAACCATCAACAGTGTGATGGAGTATAACAGGACAACCATCAACAGTGTGATGGAGTATAACAGGACAACCATTAACAGTGTGATGGAGTATAACAGGACAACCATCAACAGTGTGATGGAGTATAACAGGACAACCATGCTGTGTGATGGAGTATAACAGGACAACCATCCTGTGTGATGGAGTATAACAGGACAACCATGCTGTGTGATGGAGTATAACAGGACAACCATCCTGTGTGATGGAGTATAACAGGACAACCATCAACAGTGTGATGGAGTATAACAGGACAACCATCAACAGTGTGATGGAGTATAACAGGACAACCATTAACAGTGTGATGGAGTATAACAGGACAACCATCAACAGTGTGATGGAGTATAACAGGACAACCATCAACAGTGTGATGGAGTATAACAGGACAACCATCAACAGTGTGATGGAGTATAACAGGACAACCATCAACAGTGTGATGGAGTATAACAGGACAACCATCAACAGTGTGATGGAGTATAACAGGACAACCATCAACAGTGTGATGGAGTATAACAGGACAACCATCCTGTGTGATGGAGTATAACAGGACAACCATCAACAGTGTGATGGAGTATAACAGGACAACCATCAACAGTGTGATGGAGTATAACAGGACAACCATCCTGTGTGATGGAGTATAACAGGACAACCATCCTGTGTGATGGAGTATAACAGGACAACCATCCTGTGTGATGGAGTATAACAGGACAACCATCCTGTGTGATGGAGTATAACAGGACAACCATCAACAGTGTGATGGAGTATAACAGGACAACCATCAACAGTGTGATGGAGTATAACAGGACAACCATCAACAGTGTGATGGAGTATAACAGGACAACCATCAACAGTGTGATGGAGTATAACAGGACAACCATCAACAGTGTGATGGAGTATAACAGGACAACCATCAACAGTGTGATGGAGTATAACAGGACAACCATGCTGTGTGATGGAGTATAACAGGACAACCATCCTGTGTGATGGAGTATAACAGAACAACCATCAACAGTGTGATGGAGTATAACAGGACAACCATCAACAGTGTGATGGAGTATAACAGGACAACCATGCTGTGTGATGGAGTATAACAGGACAACCATCAACAGTGTGATGGAGTATAACAGGACAACCATCAACAGTGTGATGGAGTATAACAGGACAACCATCAACAGTGTGATGGTGTATAACAGGACAACCATCAACAGTGTGATGGAGTATAACAGGACAACCATCAACAGTGTGATGGTGTATAACAGGACAACCATCAACAGTGTGATGGAGTATAACAGGACAACCATCAACAGTGTGATGGAGTATAACAGGACAACCATGCTGTGTGATGGAGTATAACAGGACAACCATCAACAGTGTGATGGAGTATAACAGGACAACCATGCTGTGTGATGGAGTATAACAGGACAACCATCAACAGTGTGATGGAGTATAACAGGACAACCATGCTGTGTGATGGAGTATAACAGGACAACCATCCTGTGTGATGGAGTATAACAGGACAACCATCAACAGTGTGATGGAGTATAACAGGACAACCATGCTGTGTGATGGAGTATAACAGGACAACCATCCTGTGTGATGGAGTATAACAGGACAACCATCCTGTGTGATGGAGTATAACAGGACAACCATCCTGTGTGATGGAGTATAACAGGACAACCATCAACAGTGTGATGGAGTATAACAGGACAACCATGCTGTGTGATGGAGTATAACAGGACAACCATCCTGTGTGATGGAGTATAACAGGACAACCATGCTGTGTGATGGAGTATAACAGGACAACCATCAACAGTGTGATGGAGTATAACAGGACAACCATGCTGTGTGATGGAGTATAACAGGACAACCATCCTGTGTGATGGAGTATAACAGGACAACCATGCTGTGTGATGGAGTATAACAGGACAACCATCCTGTGTGATGGAGTATAACAGGACAACCATCAACAGTGTGATGGAGTATAACAGGACAACCATGCTGTGTGATGGAGTATAACAGGACAACCATCCTGTGTGATGGAGTATAACAGGACAACCATCCTGTGTGATGGAGTATAACAGGACAACCATCAACAGTGTGATGGAGTATAACAGGACAACCATCAACAGTGTGATGGAGTATAACAGGACAACCATCCTGTGTGATGGAGTATAACAGGACAACCATCCTGTGTGATGGAGTATAACAGGACAACCATGCTGTGTGATGGAGTATAACAGGACAACCATGCTGTGTGATGGAGTATAACAGCACAACCATCCTGTGTGATGGAGTATAACAGGACAACCATCCTGTGTGATGGAGTATAACAGGACAACCATGCTGTGTGATGGAGTATAACAGGACAACCATCCTGTGTGATGGAGTATAACAGGACAACCATCAACAGTGTGATGGAGTATAACAGGACAACCATCAACAGTGTGATGGAGTATAACAGGACAACCATCAACAGTGTGATGGAGTATAACAGGACAACCATCAACAGTGTGATGGAGTATAACAGGACAACCATCAACAGTGTGGAGTATAACAGGACAACCATCAACAGTGTGATGGAGTATAACAGGACAACCATCAACAGTGTGATGGAGTATAACAGGACAACCATCAACAGTGTGATGGAGTATAACAGGACAACCATCAACAGTGTGATGGAGTATAACAGGACAACCATTAACAGTGTGATGGAGTATAACAGGACAACCATCAACAGTGTGATGGAGTATAACAGGACAACCATCAACAGTGTGATGGAGTATAACAGGACAACCATCAACAGTGTGATGGAGTATAACAGGACAACCATCAACAGTGTGATGGAGTATAACAGGACAACCATCAACAGTGTGATGGAGTATAACAGGACAACCATCAACAGTGTGATGGAGTATAACAGGACAACCATTAACAGTGTGATGGAGTATAACAGGACAACCATCCTGTGTGATGGAGTATAACAGGACAACCATCCTGTGTGATGGAGTATAACAGGACAACCATCAACAGTGTGATGGAGTATAACAGGACAACCATCAACAGTGTGATGGAGTATAACAGGACAACCATTAACAGTGTGATGGAGTATAACAGGACAACCATCAACAGTGTGATGGAGTATAACAGGACAACCATCCTGTGTGATGGAGTATAACAGGACAACCATGCTGTGTGATGGAGTATAACAGGACAACCATCCTGTGTGATGGAGTATAACAGGACAACCATGCTGTGTGATGGAGTATAACAGGACAACCATCCTGTGTGATGGAGTATAACAGGACAACCATCAACAGTGTGATGGAGTATAACAGGACACCCATCAACAGTGTGATGGAGTATAACAGGACAACCATCCTGTGTGATGGAGTATAACAGGACAACCATCCTGTGTGATGGAGTATAACAGGACAACCATCCTGTGTGATGGAGTATAACAGGACAACCATCCTGTGTGATGGAGTATAACAGCACAACCGTCCTGTGTGATGGAGTATAACAGGACAACCATGCTGTGTGATGGAGTATAACAGGACAACCATCCTGTGTGATGGAGTATAACAGGACAACCATCCTGTGTGATGGAGTATAACAGGACAACCATCCTGTGTGATGGAGTATAACAGGACAACCATCAACAGTGTGATGGAGTATAACAGGACAACCATCAACAGTGTGATGGAGTATAACAGGACAACCATCAACAGTGTGATGGAGTATAACAGGACAACCATCAACAGTGTGATGGAGTATAACAGGACAACCATCAACAGTGTGATGGAGTATAACAGGACAACCATCAACAGTGTGATGGAGTATAACAGGACAACCATCCTGTGTGATGGAGTATAACAGGACAACCATCCTGTGTGATGGAGTATAACAGGACAACCATGCTGTGTGATGGAGTATAACAGGACAACCATCCTGTGTGATGGAGTATAACAGGACAACCATCAACAGTGTGATGGAGTATAACAGGACAACAATCCTGTGTGATGGAGTATAACAGGACAACCATCAACAGTGTGATGGAGTATAACAGGACAACCATGCTGTGTGATGGAGTATAACAGGACAACCATGCTGTGTGATGGAGTATAACAGGACAACCATGCTGTGTGATGGAGTATAACAGGACAACCATCCTGTGTGATGGAGTATAACAGGACAACCATCCTGTGTGATGGAGTATAACAGGACAACCATCCTGTGTGATGGAGTATAACAGGACAACCATCAACAGTGTGATGGAGTATAACAGGACAACCATCAACAGTGTGATGGAGTATAACAGGACAACCATCAACAGTGTGATGGAGTATAACAGGACAACCATCAACAGTGTGATGGAGTATAACAGGACAACCATCCTGTGTGATGGAGTATAACAGGACAACCATGCTGTGTGATGGAGTATAACAGGACAACCATCAACAGTGTGATGGAGTATAACAGGACAACCATCAACAGTGTGATGGAGTATAACAGGACAACCATCAACAGTGTGATGGAGTATAACAGGACAACCATCCTGTGTGATGGAGTATAACAGGACAACCATGCTGTGTGATGGAGTATAACAGGACAACCATCAACAGTGTGATGGAGTATAACAGGACAACCATCCTGTGTGATGGAGTATAACAGGACAACCATCCTGTGTGATGGAGTATAACAGGACAACCATCCTGTGTGATGGAGTATAACAGGACAACCATCAACAGTGTGATGGAGTATAACAGGACAACCATCAACAGTGTGATGGAGTATAACAGGACAACCATCAACAGTGTGATGGAGTATAACAGGACAACCATCAACAGTGTGATGGAGTATAACAGGACAACCATCAACAGTGTGATGGAGTATAACAGGACAACCATTAACAGTGTGATGGAGTATAACAGGACAACCATCAACAGTGTGATGGAGTATAACAGGACAACCATCAACAGTGTGATGGAGTATAACAGAACAACCATCAACAGTGTTAGTCTTCTCTCCAACAATGAAATATATTGATCAGGCACGTCACACATTGCGGTTATATCAAATTATATAAAAAAATCTTGGCATGCTAACAGGGTGGAGGACAATACAAAATTCTTATGACTGTTATTACTAGGAAAGTGATGCCAAAATGAAGTCAACATTATAGATTATGCTCTACTGTTACACTAATAGTGGGCTGATGATATAAATGTTATATTATGCCAAGATAACGAGGTCGGTGAGTGATCGGGACCACTTCTCAACGGTGGCCACAATAACAAAAACTAGTATACCTACCCTTTCTTGAGCTTCCAGCAGCACCCTGACATATCCTGACTTGGCAGCGTGATGTATTGTGTGAGGCAGTGTGATGTGTGGTGTGAGGCAGTGTGATGTGTGGTGTGAGGCAGTGTGATGTGTGGTGTGAGGCAGTGTGATGTATGGTGTGAGGCAGTGTGATGTATGGTGTGAGGCAGTGTGATGTGTGGTGTGAGGCAGTGTGATGTGTGGTGTGAGGCAGTGTGATGTATGGTGTGAGGCAGTGTGATGTATTGTGTGAGGCAGTGTGATGTGTGGTGTGAGGCAGTGTGATGTGTGGTGTGAGGCAGTGTGATGTGTGGTGTGAGGCAGTGTGATGTGTGGTGTGAGGCAGTGTGATGTATGGTGTGAGGCAGTGTGATGTGTGGTGTGAGGCATTGTGATGTGTGGTGTGAGGCAGTGTGATGTATTGTGTGAGGCAGTGTGATGTGTGGTGTGAGGCAGTGTGATGTATTGTGTGAGGCAGTGTGATGTGTGGTGTGAGGCAGTGTGATGTGTGGTGTGAGGCAGTGTGATGTGTGGTGTGAGGCAGTGTGATGTATTGTGTGAGGCAGTGTGATGTGTGGTGTGAGGCAGTGTGATGTATTGTGTGAGGCAGTGTGATGTGTGGTGTGAGGCAGTGTGATGTGTGGTGTGAGGCAGTGTGATGTGTGGTGTGAGGCAATGTGATGTGTGGTGTGAGGCAGTGTGATGTATTGTGTGAGGCAGTGTGATGTGTGGTGTGAGGCAGTGTGATGTATTGTGTGAGGCAGTGTGATGTGTGGTGTGAGGCAGTGTGATGTGTGGTGTGAGGCAGTGTGATGTATTGTGTGAGGCAGTGTGATGTGTGGTGTGAGGCAGTGTGATGTGTGGTGTGAGGCAGTGTGATGTGTGGTGTGAGGCAGTGTGATGTATTGTGTGAGGCAGTGTGATGTGTGGTGTGAGGCAGTGTGATGTGTGGTGTGAGGCATTATGATGTATGGTGTGAGGCAGTGTGATGTATTGTGTGAGGCAGTGTGATGTGTGGTGTGAGGCAGTGTGATGTGTGGTGTGAGACAGTGTGATGTGTGGTGTGAGGCAGTGTGATGTATGGTGTGAGGCAGTGTGATGTATTGTGTGAGGCAGTGTGATGTATTGTGTAAGGCAGTGTGATGTGTGGTGTGAGGCAGTGTGATGTGTGGTGTGAGGCAGTGTGGTGTGAGACAGTGTGATGTATGGTGTGAGGCCGTGTGGTGTGAGGCAGTGTGGTGTGAGGCAGCGTGATGTGTGGTGTGAGACAGTGTGATGTGTGGTGTGAGGCAGTGTGATGTATGGTGTGAGGCAGTGTGATGTATTGTGTGAGGCAGTGTGATGTATTGTGTGAGGCAGTGTGATGTGTGGTGTGAGGCAGTGTGATGTGTGGTGTGAGGCAGTGTGGTGTGAGGCAGTGTGATGTGTGGTGTGAGGCAGTGTGATGTGTGGTGTGAGGCAGTGTGATGTGTGGTGTGAGGCAGTGTGATGTGTGGTGTGAGGCAGTGTGATGTGTGGTGTGAGGCAGTGTGATGTATGGAGTGAGGCAGTGTGATGTATGGAGTGAGGCAGTGTAATGTGTGGTGTGAGGCAGTGTGATGTATTGTGTGAGGCAGTGTGATGTGTGGTGTGAGGCAGTGTGATGTGTGGTGTGAGGCAGTGTGATGTGTGGTGTGAGGCAGTGTGATGTGTGGTGTGAGGCAGTGTGATGTGTGGTGTGAGGCAGTGTGATGTGTGGTGTGAGGCAGTGTGATGTGTGGTGTGAGGCAGTGTGATGTGTGGTGTGAGGCAGTGTGATGTGTGGTGTGAGGCAGTGTGATGTGTGGTGTGAGGCAGTGTGATGTGTGGTGTGAGGCAGTGTGATGTATGGAGTGAGGCAGTGTGATGTATGGTGTGAGGCAGTGTGATGTGTGGTGTGAGGCAGTGTGATGTATTGTGTGAGGCAGTGTGATGTGTGGTGTGAGGCAGTGTGATGTGTGGTGTGAGGCAGTGTGATGTGTGGTGTGAGGCAGTGTGATGTGTGGTGTGAGGCAGTGTGGTGTGAGACAGTGTGATGTATGGTGTGAGGCCGTGTGGTGTGAGGCAGTGTGGTGTGAGGCAGCGTGATGTGTGGTGTGAGGCAGTGTGATGTATTGTGTGAGGCAGTGTGATGTATTGTGTGAGGCAGTGTGATGTATTGTGTGAGGCAGTGTGATGTGTGGTGTGAGGCAGTGTGATGTGTGGTGTGAGGCAGTGTGATGTGTGGTGTGAGGCAGTGTGGTGTGAGGCAGTGTGATGTGTGGTGTGAGGCAGTGTGATGTGTGGTGTGAGGCAGTGTGATGTGTGGTGTGAGGCAGTGTGATGTGTGGTGTGAGGCAGTGTGATGTATGGAGTGAGGCAGTGTGACGTATGGTGTGAGGCAGTGTGATGTGTGGTGTGAGGCAGTGTGATGTATTGTGTGAGGCAGTGTGATGTGTGGTGTGAGGCAGTGTGATGTGTGGTGTGAGGCAGTGTGATGTGTGGGGTGAGGCAGTGTGATGTGTTGTGTGAGGCAGTGTGATGTGTGGTTTGAGGCAGTGTGATGTATGGTGTGAGGCAGTGTGATGTGTGGTGTGAGGCAGTGTGATGTATGGACTGAGGCAGTGTGATGTGTGGTGTGAGGCAGTGTGATGTATTGTGTGATGTGTGGTGTGAGGCAGTGTGATGTGTGGTGTGAGGCAGTGTGATGTGTGGTGTGAGGCAGTGTGATGTGTGGTGTGAGGCAGTATGATGTGTGGTGTGAGGCAGTGTGATGTGTGGTGTGAGGCAGTGTGATGTGTGGTGTGAGGCAGTGTGATGTATGGTGTGAGGCAGTGTGATGTGTGGTGTGAGGCAGTGTGATGTGTGGTTTGAGGCAGTGTGATGTGTGGTGTGAGGCAGTGTGATGTGTGGTGTGAGGCAGCGTGATGTGTGGTGTGAGGCAGTGTGATGTATTGTGTGAGGCAGTGTGATGTGTGGGGTGAGGCAGTGTGATGTGTTGTGTGAGGCAGTGTGATGTGTGGTTTGAGGCAGTGTGATGTATGGTGTGAGGCAGTGTGATGTGTGGTGTGAGGCAGTGTGATGTATGGAGTGAGGCAGTGTGATGTGTGGTGTGAGGCAGTGTGATGTATTGTGTGAGGCAGTGTGATGTGTGGTGTGAGGCAGTGTGATGTATGGTGTGAAGCAGTGTGATGTGTGGTGTGAGGCAGTGTGATGTGTGGTGTGAGGCAGTATGATGTGTGGTGTGAGGCAGTGTGATGTGTGGTGTGAGGCAGTGTGATGTGTGGTGTGAGGTAGTGTGATGTATGGTGTGAGGCAGTGTGATGTGTGGTGTGAGGCAGTGTGATGTGTGGTGTGAGGCAGTGTGATGTGTGGTGTGAGGCAGTGTGATGTGTGGTGTGATGCAGCGTGATGTGTGGTGTGAGGCAGTGTGATGCATTGTGTGAGGCAGTGTGATGTGTGGTGTGAGGCAGTGTGATGTGTGGTGTGAGGCAGTGTGATGAGTGGTGTGAGGCAGTGTGGTGTGAGACAGTGTGGAGTGAGACAGTGTGATGTATTGTGTGAGGATAATGTATGGTGTGAGTGTGGTGTGAGGCAATGTGGTGTGAGGCAGTGTGATGTATGGTGTGAGGTAGTGTGATGTATGGTGTGAGGCAGTGTGATGTATGGTGTGAGGTAGTGTGATGTGTGGTGTGAGGCAGTGTGACGTATTGTGTGAGGCAGTGTGATGTGTGGTGTGAGGCAGTGTGATGTATGGTGTGAGGCAGTGTGATGTATTGTGTGAGGCAGTGTGATGTGTGGTGTGAGGCAGTGTGATGTGTGGTGTGAGGCAGTGTGATGTGTGGTGTGAGGCAGTGTGATGTATTGTGTGAGGCAGCGTGATGTATGGTGTGAGGCAGTGTGACGTATTGTGTGAGGCAGTGAGATGTGTGGTGTGAGGCAGTGTGATGTATGGTGTGAGGCAGTGTGATGTATTGTGTGAGGCAGTGTGATGTGTGGTGTGAGGCAGTGTGGTGTGAGGCAGTGTGATGTGTGGTGTGAGGCAGTGTGATGTATTGTGTGAGGCAGCGTGATGTGTGGTTTGAGACAGTGTGATGTATGGTGTGAGGCAGTGTGATGTGTAGTGTGAGGCAGTGTGATGTATGGAGTGAGGCAGTGTGATGTGTGGTGTGAGGCAGTCTGATGTATGGAGTGAGGCAGTGTGGTGTGAGGCAGTGTAGTGTGAGGCAGTGTGGAGTGAGACAGTGTGATGTATGGTGTGAGGCAGTGTGGTGTGAGGCAGTGTGGTGTGAGGCAGTGTGATGTGTGGTGTGAGGCAGTGTGGTGTGTGGTGTGAGGCAGTGTGCTGTGAGGCAGTGTGGTGTGAGGCAGTGTGGTGTGAGGCAGTGTGGTGTGAGGCAGTGTGGAGTGAGACAGTGTGATGTATGGTGTGAGGCAGTGTGATGTATGGTGTGAGGCAGTGTGGTGTGAGGCAGTGTGGAGTGAGACAGTGTGATGTATGGTGTGAGGCAGTGTGATGTATGGTGTGAGGCAGTGTGGTGTGAGGCAGTGTGGAGTGAGACAGTGTGATGTATGGTGTGAGGTAGTGTGATTTCTGGTGTGAGGGTGATGTATGGTGTGAGGCAGTGTGGTGTGAGATACACCAGGTGCTGGAACCCTATCATTCTTACATTTCCTGGTGTCTACATCCTAACAACGTCTGAATCAGATACAAAAAAAAAAAAAAAGTGGAGAGGTACCTACAGAATGAATGCCAGTATGAGTTATAATGAAGGAATTAAATAATACTGAAAAACGTTTATTTTAGAACGAGAACGATGTTTGATGACTGGAATAAACTGACACAAGATCGAGTATGTACAACAATAACATTTTCGTAAAATTATATAATAAATATATTAATGAAGGTGGGACTCCAGGAGCATAGCTCAGCTCCTGTAGCAACACCTGCAACGTTATAGAAAATATTTGAATAAATTCGGACAAATAGCACGTGATCAGATAAGTGGTCGCTTGAATACAATCCCAGTAAATGCAAGGTCATGAAGATTGGGGAAGGAGCAAGAAAACTGGAAATGGAGTATGAGAGTATATGATAATGGAGTATAAGACTGTGGAATTCGCTCAGAAAGAACAATGAGTTAGCATAATGCCCAGTATAACACCAGAGGCTCACTTCAGCCGAATAATCTCTGCAGCCAATAGCTGTCTGGCAAATCTAAGAGTAAGTAATTAAGTAAGTTTACTCAGGTATACACAAATACAGTTACATAGATTATCATACATATCAGCATATGTGTAGAGAATCTAGGATTACCCAAAAAAAGGTCAGACAAAGTAACTTATTTCCATTGGGGTCCTTCAGAAATCTTAGCATAGTCATTCAGGACCTTTATACAATATATGTTAGCTATATCTTGGAGTACGTAGCACCAGTATGGAAATTCACACATGAACAAGCATGTTAAGAAACTGGAGAAAGTGCAGAAGTATGCAACAAAGCATCAGCTACGATGCGAGTTTAACGGAATTAGACCTAACTACATTGTAGAACACAAGAACCCGGGAGGGACATGACAACAACATGCAAAATACTCAGGGAGAATTGATAAAATGGGCAGAGGTAGGCTGTTTGAGAGGCAACAAACTAGAATTTGGTGGGGGGGACCGTTAAAAATATGTAAGGATTTCTTCAGTCTCAAAGTGGTCGGGAGGAAGTAATGGAGGCAGGCTTTATACATAGTTTTAAAAGCAGGTACGATAGGACCCACGAGGCTAGGAGGAAGTGTAGCAAGTTAAGAGGCAGACCCAGGATCTGAAAATCGACCCCTGCAACAACACACAGTGAGTACATGCATACATATAACGACATTGGAGAACAGAAGAACAAGGGAAGATATGATAACAACATACAAAATACTCAGAGGAACTGCTAGGGTGAATGAGCTACAGGGATGTTGGGAAGTATTTCTTCAGTCTCCGGGTGGTCTGGAAGAGGAATGATCTTGAAGAGGTGGTGAAGACAGGTTCCATATATGATGTAAAGCGCACGTACTAAAGAGCCTTGAAGCTAGGATAGGGTTAATCTGGCAAGTGGCAAATACAGAGACGGGGTCAGGAACTAGGATTCGACCTCTGCAACCACATATAGGTGAGTACATACGAGGGTCACAGAGTGTGTAGAGACAGTGGTATAATCTTATCAAGACGAGATAAACACATTAGTGTCTCCTAGACACAACACGTCCGGTTGCTAGGTCTCTAGTTTCTACAGTGTACTAATAACATACAGGCTACAGCTGCTGAGCCCATTATTGCAGGCATGGGAAAGCGTTAAACCTGTAATTGTCATACAGTCCCCGAGGAATGGCAGGTAATCTGGACTGATTCAAGGAAGGCTAGGACCACTGCACAGATAATGATCAACAGTCCTTTATCAATATGAAGGCTCCTTGTTGGAAAGATGCTTGACCCATACATGCCCAATTTGACTGACTCATGAACTACATCATTTCGAGGATGCATCCACGAAGGTGATAGATTGTATTAGTGTTTGAATGTTATGTACAGCTAAAACAAGTAAATAAGATGGATACTTCAACTTGCTTGCTATCTCACTCCTGGCTGCTTCACCTGACAACTCACTCAGCACCTGTACCATGGTTTGCTTCACTTATAAACCACTGGATGAAATACCAGCTCTGGAGGCCACCATCCAACAGGAACATCACCTATACCTCTATACTCATTACTTTTGTTCTGGATTCAGTAAATAGTTAATTACCAATGTATTTTTTTTAGCAAAAGCAAATGTTAAAGACCAGTTCCTGGACCCATTACTCGTATGTGCCTCTGTAATCCTTTGATTGCTTCCTACAAGATGGATATAAGAGTACATATTAAAGATATGAAACTAACTTTTACTTACACCTTACCTTCCAGGAGTATATATATACGGTGCTAGGAGTATATACGTTGCTAGGAGTATATATACGTTGCTAGGAGTATATATACGTGACTGCAACATCTGCATGATTTAATAAAGTTTTAAGCACAGCGAAATGTTACCATAACAAAAGTTTGTGGTGCGTCCTCTGCCTTACTCTTCAACCTCAGCCACTGACTCATGTGCACCCTGTGTCTTACTCTTCAACCTCAGTCACTTCAACTCTTCAACCTCAGCCACTGACTCATGTGCACCCTGTGTCTTACTCTTCAACCTCAGCCACTGACTCATGTGCACCCTGTGTCTTACTCTTCAACCTCAGCCACTGACTCGTGCACCCTGTGTCTTACTCTTCAACCTCAGTCACTGACTCGTGCACCCTGTGTCTTACTCTTCAACCTCAGCCACTGACTCATGTGCACCCTGTGTCTTACTCTTCAACCTCAGCCACTGACTCGTGCACCCTGTGTCTTACTCTTCAACCTCAGCCACTGACTCGTGCACCCTGTGTCTTACTCTTCAACCTCAGCCACTGACTCATGTGCACCCTGTGTCTTACTCTTCAACCTCAGCCACTGACTCGTGCACCCTGTGTCTTACTCTTCAACCTCAGCCACTGACTCGTGCACCCTGTGTCTTACTCTTCAACCTCAGCCACTGACTCATGTGCACCCTGTGTCTTACTCTTCAACCTCAGCCACTGACTCGTGCACCCTGTGTCTTACTCTTCAACCTCAGCCACTGACTCGTGCACCCTGTGTCTTACTCTTCAACCTCAGCCACTGACTCATGTGCACCCTGTGTCTTACTCTTCAACCTCAGCCACTGACTCATGCACCCTGTGTCTTACTCTTCAACCTCAGCCACTGACTCGTGCACCCTGTGTCTTACTCTTCAACCTCAGCCACTGACTCATGTGCACCCTGTGTCTTACTCTTCAACCTCAGCCACTGACTCATGTGCACCCTGTGTCTTACTCTTCAACCTCAGCCACTGACTCATGTGCACCCTGTGTCTTACTCTTCAACCTCAGCCACTGACTCATGTGCACCCTGTGTCTTACTCTTCAACCTCAGTCACTGACTCATGTGCACCCTGTGTCTTACTCTTCAACCTCAGCCACTGACTCATGTGCACCCTGTGTCTTACTCTTCAACCTCAGCCACTGACTCATGTGCACCCTGTGTCTTACTCTTCAACCTCAGCCACTGACTCATGTGCACCCTGTGTCTTACTCTTCAACCTCAGCCACTGACTCGTGTGCACCCTGTGTCTTACTCTTCAACCTCAGCCACTGACTCGTGCACCCTGTGTCTTACTCTTCAACCTCAGTCACTGACTCGTGCACCCTGTGTCGTACTCTTCAACCTCAGCCACTGACTCATGTGCACCCTGTGTCTTACTCTTCAACCTCAGCCACTGACTCATGTGCACCCTGTGTCTTACTCTTCAACCTCAGCCACTGACTCGTGCACCCTGTGTCTTACTCTTCAACCTCAGCCACTGACTCATGTGCACCCTGTGTCTTACTCTTCAACCTCAGCCACTGACTCATGTGCACCCTGTGTCTTACTCTTCAACCTCAGCCACTGACTCGTGCACCCTGTGTCTTACTCTTCAACCTCAGCCACTGACTCATGTGCACCCTGTGTCTTACTCTTCAACCTTAGTCACTGACTCGTGTGCACCCTGTGTCTTACTCTTCAACCTCAGTCACTGACTCATGTGCACCCTGTGTCTTACTCTTCAACCTCAGTCACTGACTCATGTGCACCCTGTGTCTTACTCTTCAACCTCAGTCACTGACTCATGTGCACCCTGTGTCTTACTCTTCAACCTCAGCCACTGACTCATGTGCACCCTGTGTCTTACTCTTCAACCTCAGCCACTGACTCATGTGCACCCTGTGTCTTACTCTTCAACCTCAGCCACTGACTCATGTGCACCCTGTGTCTTACTCTTCAACCTCAGCCACTGACTCGTGCACCCTGTGTCTTACTCTTCAACCTCAGCCACTGACTCATGTGCACCCTGTGTCTTACTCTTCAACCTCAGCCACTGACTCATGTGCACCCTGTGTCTTACTCTTCAACCTCAGCCACTGACTCATGTGCACCCTGTGTCTTACTCTTCAACCTCAGCCACTGACTCATGTGCACCCTGTGTCTTACTCTTCAACCTCAGCCACTGACTCATGTGCACCCTGTGTCTTACTCTTCAACCTCAGCCACTGACTCATGTGCACCCTGTGTCTTACTCTTCAACCTCAGCCACTGACTCATGTGCACCCTGTGTCTTACTCTTCAACCTCAGCCACTGACTCATGTGCACCCTGTGTCTTACTCTTCAACCTCAGCCACTGACTCGTGTGCACCCTGTGTCTTACTCTTCAACCTCAGCCACTGACTCATGTGCACCCTGTGTCTTACTCTTCAACCTCAGTCACTGACTCGTGCACCCTGTGTCTTACTCTTCAACCTCAGCCACTGACTCATGTGCACCCTGTGTCTTACTCTTCAACCTCAGCCACTGACTCATGTGCACCCTGTGTCTTACTCTTCAACCTCAGCCACTGACTCATGTGCACCCTGTGTCTTACTCTTCAACCTCAGCCACTGACTCGTGTGCACCCTGTGTCTTACTCTTCAACCTCAGCCACTGACTCGTGTGCACCCTGTGTCTTACTCTTCAACCTCAGCCACTGACTCGTGCACCCTGTGTCTTACTCTTCAACCTCAGCCACTGACTCATGTGCACCCTGTGTCTTACTCTTCAACCTCAGTCACTGACTCGTGTGCACCCTGTGTCTTACTCTTCAACCTCAGTCACTGACTCGTGTGCACCCTGTGTCTTACTCTTCAACCTCAGTCACTGACTCGTGCACCCTGTGTCTTACTCTTCAACCTCAGCCACTGACTCGTGTGCACCCTGTGTCTTACTCTTCAACCTCAGCCACTGACTCATGTGCACCCTGTGTCTTACTCTTCAACCTCAGCCACTGACTCATGTGCACCCTGTGTCTTACTCTTCAACCTCAGCCACTGACTCGTGCACTCTTACTCTTCAACCTCAGTGACACCCTGTGTCTAACTCTTCAACCTCAGACACTGACTCATGTGCACCCTGTGTCTTACTCTTCAACCTCAGCCACTGACTCATGTGCACCCTGTGTCTTACTCTTCAACCTCAGCCACTGACTCGTGCACCCTGTGTCTTACTCTTCAACCTCAGCCACTGACTCATGTGCACCCTGTGTCTTACTCTTCAACCTCAGCCACTGACTCGTGCACCCTGTGTCTTACTCTTCAACCTCAGCCACTGACTCATGTGCACCCTGTGTCTTACTCTTCAACCTCAGCCACTGACTCGTGTGCACCCTGTGTCTTACTCTTCAACCTCAGCCACTGACTCGTGCACCCTGTGTCTTACTCTTCAACCTCAGCCACTGACTCGTGTGCACCCTGTGTCTTACTCTTCAACCTCAGCCACTGACTCGTGCACCCTGTGTCTTACTCTTCAACCTCAGCCACTGACTCGTGCACCCTGTGTCTTACTCTTCAACCTCAGCCACTGACTCGTGTGCACCCTGTGTCTTACTCTTCAACCTCAGCCACTGACTCATGTGCACCCTGTGTCTTACTCTTCAACCTCAGCCACTGACTCGTGCACCCTGTGTCTTACTCTTCAACCTCAGCCACTGACTCGTGTGCACCCTGTGTCTTACTCTTCAACCTCAGCCACTGACTCGTGTGCACCCTGTGTCTTACTCTTCAACCTCAGCCACTGACTCATGTGCACCCTGTGTCTTACTCTTCAACCTCAGCCACTGACTCGTGTGCACCCTGTGTCTTACTCTTCAACCTCAGTCACTGACTCATGTGCACCCTGTGTCTTACTCTTCAACCTCAGCCACTGACTCATGTGCACCCTGTGTCTTACTCTTCAACCTCAGCCACTGACTCGTGTGCACCCTGTGTCTTACTCTTCAACCTCAGCCACTGACTCGTGCACCCTGTGTCTTACTCTTCAACCTCAGCCACTGACTCGTGCACCCTGTGTCTTACTCTTCAACCTCAGCCACTGACTCATGTGCACCCTGTGTCTTACTCTTCAACCTCAGCCACTGACTCGTGTGCACCCTGTGTCTTACTCTTCAACCTCAGCCACTGACTCATGTGCACCCTGTGTCTTACTCTTCAACCTCAGTCACTGACTCGTGTGCACCCTGTGTCTTACTCTTCAACCTCAGCCACTGACTCGTGTGCACCCTGTGTCTTACTCTTCAACCTCAGCCACTGACTCGTGCACCCTGTGTCTTACTCTTCAACCTCAGCCACTGACTCGTGCACCCTGTGTCTTACTCTTCAACCTCAGCCACTGACTCGTGTGCACCCTGTGTCTTACTCTTCAACCTCAGCCACTGACTCATGTGCACCCTGTGTCTTACTCTTCAACCTCAGCCACTGACTCGTGCACCCTGTGTCTTACTCTTCAACCTCAGCCACTGACTCGTGCACCCTGTGTCTTACTCTTCAACCTCAGCCACTGACTCGTGCACCCTGTGTCTTACTCTTCAACCTCAGCCACTGACTCATGTGCACCCTGTGTCTTACTCTTCAACCTCAGCCACTGACTCATGTGCACCCTGTGTCTTACTCTTCAACCTCAGCCACTGACTCATGTGCACCCTGTGTCTTACTCTTCAACCTCAGCCACTGACTCGTGTGCACCCTGTGTCTTACTCTTCAACCTCAGCCACTGACTCGTGCACCCTGTGTCTTACTCTTCAACCTCAGCCACTGACTCATGTGCACCCTGTGTCTTACTCTTCAACCTCAGCCACTGACTCGTGCACCCTGTGTCTTACTCTTCAACCTCAGCCACTGACTCGTGACTCATGCACCCTGTGTCTTACTCTTCAACCTCAGCCACTGACTCATGTGCACCCTGTGTCTTACTCTTCAACCTCAGCCACTGACTCGTGTGCACCCTGTGTCTTACTCTTCAACCTCAGCCACTGACTCATGTGCACCCTGTGTCTTACTCTTCAACCTCAGCCACTGACTCATGCACCCTGTGTCTTACTCTTCAACCTCAGCCACTGACTCGTGTGCACCCTGTGTCTTACTCTTCAACCTCAGCCACTGACTCGTGCACCCTGTGTCTTACTCTTCAACCTCAGCCACTGACTCGTGTGCACCCTGTGTCTTACTCTTCAACCTCAGCCACTGACTCGTGCACCCTGTGTCTTACTCTTCAACCTCAGCCACTGACTCATGTGCACCCTGTGTCTTACTCTTCAACCTCAGCCACTGACTCGTGCACCCTGTGTCTTACTCTTCAACCTCAGCCACTGACTCGTGTGCACCCTGTGTCTTACTCTTCAACCTCAGCCACTGACTCGTGCACCCTGTGTCTTACTCTTCAACCTCAGCCACTGACTCGTGTGCACCCTGTGTCTTACTCTTCAACCTCAGCCACTGACTCGTGCACCCTGTGTCTTACTCTTCAACCTCAGCCACTGACTCGTGTGCACCCTGTGTCTTACTCTTCAACCTCAGCCACTGACTCGTGTGCACCCTGTGTCTTACTCTTCAACCTCAGCCACTGACTCGTGTGCACCCTGTGTCTTACTCTTCAACCTCAGCCACTGACTCGTGTGCACCCTGTGTCTTACTCTTCAACCTCAGCCACTGACTCGTGCACCCTGTGTCTTACTCTTCAACCTCAGCCACTGACTCATGTGCACCCTGTGTCTTACTCTTCAACCTCAGCCACTGACTCGTGTGCACCCTGTGTCTTACTCTTCAACCTCAGCCACTGACTCGTGTGCACCCTGTGTCTTACTCTTCAACCTCAGCCACTGACTCGTGTGCACCCTGTGTCTTACTCTTCAACCTCAGCCACTGACTCATGTGCACCCTGTGTCTTACTCTTCAACCTCAGCCACTGACTCATGTGCACCCTGTGTCTTACTCTTCAACCTCAGCCACTGACTCATGTGCACCCTGTGTCTTACTCTTCAACCTCAGCCACTGACTCGTGCACCCTGTGTCTTACTCTTCAACCTCAGCCACTGACTCGTGCACCCTGTGTCTTACTCTTCAACCTCAGCCACTGACTCGTGTGCACCCTGTGTCTTACTCTTCAACCTCAGTCACTGACTCATGTGCACCCTGTGTCTTACTCTTCAACCTCAGCCACTGACTCATGTGCACCCTGTGTCTTACTCTTCAACCTCAGCCACTGACTCGTGTGCACCCTGTGTCTTACTCTTCAACCTCAGCCACTGACTCGTGTCTTACTCTTCAACCTCAGCCACTGACTCGTGTGCACCCTGTGTCTTACTCTTCAACCTCAGCCACTGACTCGTGCACCCTGTGTCTTACTCTTCAACCTCAGCCACTGACTCATGTGCACCCTGTGTCTTACTCTTCAACCTCAGCCACTGACTCATGTGCACCCTGTGCACCCTGTGTCTTACTCTTCAACCTCAGCCACTGACTCGTGTGCACCCTGTGTCTTACTCTTCAACCTCAGCCACTGACTCGTGTGCACCCTGTGTCTTACTCTTCAACCTCAGCCACTGACTCATGTGCACCCTGTGTCTTACTCTTCAACCTCAGCCACTGACTCGTGCACCCTGTGTCTTACTCTTCAACCTCAGCCACTGACTCATGTGCACCCTGTGTCTTACTCTTCAACCTCAGCCACTGACTCATGTGCACCCTGTGTCTTACTCTTCAACCTCAGCCACTGACTCGTGTGCACCCTGTGTCTTACTCTTCAACCTCAGCCACTGACTCGTGTGCACCCTGTGTCTTACTCTTCAACCTCAGTCACTGACTGACTCTTACTCTTCAACCTCAGTGACTCGTGTGCACCCTGTGTCTTACTCTTCAACCTCAGCCACTGACTCATGTGCACCCTGTGTCTTACTCTTCAACCTCAGTCACTGACTCGTGCACCCTGTGTCTTACTCTTCAACCTCAGCCACTGACTCGTGCACCCTGTCTTACTCTTCAACCTCAGCCACTGACTCGTGTGCACCCTGTGTCTTACTCTTCAACCTCAGCCACTGACTCATGTGCACCCTGTGTCTTACTCTTCAACCTCAGTCACTGACTCGTGTGCACCCTGTGTCTTACTCTTCAACCTCAGTCACTGACTCGTGTGCACCCTGTGTCTTACTCTTCAACCTCAGCCACTGACTCGTGTGCACCCTGTGTCTTACTCTTCAACCTCAGCCACTGACTCGTGCACCCTGTGTCTTACTCTTCAACCTCAGCCACTGACTCGTGTGCACCCTGTGTCTTACTCTTCAACCTCAGTCACTGACTCATGTGCACCCTGTGTCTTACTCTTCAACCTCAGCCACTGACTCGTGTGCACCCTGTGTCTTACTCTTCAACCTCAGCCACTGACTCGTGTGCACCCTGTGTCTTACTCTTCAACCTCAGCCACTGACTCGTGTGCACCCTGTGTCTTACTCTTCAACCTCAGTCACTGACTCGTGTGCACCCTGTGTCTTACTCTTCAACCTCAGCCTGACTGTGCACCCTGTGTCTTACTCTTCAACCTCAGCCACTGACTCATGTGCACCCTGTGTCTTACTCTTCAACCTCAGCCACTGACTCGTGTGCACCCTGTGTCTTACTCTTCAACCTCAGCCACTGACTCGTGTGCACCCTGTGTCTTACTCTTCAACCTCAGCCACTGACTCGTGCACCCTGTGTCTTACTCTTCAACCTCAGCCACTGACTCGTGTGCACCCTGTGTCTTACTCTTCAACCTCAGCCACTGACTCGTGTGCACCCTGTGTCTTACTCTTCAACCTCAGCCACTGACTCGTGTGCACCCTGTGTCTTACTCTTCAACCTCAGCCACTGACTCGTGTGCACCCTGTGTCTTACTCTTCAACCTCAGCCACTGACTCGTGTGCACCCTGTGTCTTACTCTTCAACCTCAGCCACTGACTCGTGCACCCTGTGTCTTACTCTTCAACCTCAGCCACTGACTCGTGCACCCTGTGTCTTACTCTTCAACCTCAGTGACTCTGTGCACTCTTCTTACTCTTCAACCTCAGCCACTGACTCATGTGCACCCTGTGTCTTACTCTTCAACCTCAGCCACTGACTCGTGTGCACCCTGTGTCTTACTCTTCAACCTCAGCCACTGACTCGTGTGCAGGTCAAAGTAAGAGTGAATGTTTATTAGTGACATAGAAAGTGATGTATCTACAAAATTACTCCACAAAACTACTTC
This sequence comes from Cherax quadricarinatus, assembly GCF_038502225.1. NCBI lineage: Eukaryota > Metazoa > Arthropoda > Malacostraca > Decapoda > Parastacidae > Cherax > Cherax quadricarinatus. The sequence continues at coordinate 3,662,762 of NC_091292.1, forward strand.
ATTACTAAACAATAATTTTAAATTATCTTCTTAAGTAATGGTAATGGAGTGACACCTATATATCAACATCGTATTGATAAATAAACCCAACTCTTGCTCTAACACTCTCAAATACCATTATTATTATTATTATTATTATTATTATTATTATTATTATTATTATTATTATTATTATTATTATTATTATTTTATTATCATTATTACACTAATAGAGAAGCACTAAACCCTTAGGAGAACATCCAACACGGGTGGTGTAAGCATCATATAAGCAAGGGCAGCCACACCAATATTTTAATACAAAAACTTGTATAGTAATGTAAAGATAATTTCAGTAATATAATAACTATAGCATCTATATAATTAGCATTATTCTTAATTATAACTGAATAAAATAATTCTGAATGAGTTTATTGTCATACAAGTTGGCTACACTGCAGTGTGTGGCTACACTGCAGTGTGTGGCTACACTGCAGTGTGTGGCTACACTGCAGTGTGTGGCTACACTGCAGTGTGTGGCTACACTGCAGTGTGTGGCTACACTGCAGTGTGTGGCTACACTGCAGTGTGTGGCTACACTGAGTGCTGTTTTGTGTTTCAAGATTAGCGCAAGAAAATTGTTTAAACAGCACATCCATCACCAGGATGCTTGTTACTTCATCTGTCACACTCCATCACACAGGAAGGTTGTTCTGTCACACTCCATCACACAGGAGGATTGTTCTGTCACACTCCATCACACTCCATCACACAGGAGGATTGTTCTGTCACACTCCATCACACAGGAGGATTGTTCTGTCACACTCCATCACACTCCATCACACAGGAGGGTTGTTCTGTCACACTCCATCACACAGGAGGGTTGTTCTGTCACACTCCATCACACAGGAGGGTTGTTCTGTCACACTCCATCACACAGGAAGGTTGTTCTGTCACACTCCATCACACAGGAGGGTTGTTCTGTCAGAGTCAATCACACAGGAGGGTTGTTCTGTCACACTCCATCACACTGGATGGTCTAACATTACACTGCATCACACAGGAGGGTTGTTCTGTCACACTCCATCACACAGGAGGGTTGTTCTGTCACACTCCATCACACAGGAGGGTTGTTCTGTCACACTCCATCACACAGGAGGGTTGTTCTGTCACACTCCATCACACAGGAGGGTTGTTCTGTCACACTCCATCACACAGGAGGATTGTTCTGTCACACTCCATCACACAGGAGGATTGTTCTGTCACACTCCATCACACAGGAGGGTTGTTCTGTCACACTCCATCACACAGGAGGGTTGTTCTGTCACACTCCATCACACAGGAGGATTGTTCTGTCACACTCCATCACACAGGAGGATTGTTCTGTCACACTCCATCACACAGGAGGGTTGTTCTGTCACACTCCATCACACAGGAGGGTTGTTCTGTCACACTCCATCACACAGGAGGATTGTTCTGTCACACTCCATCACACTCCATCACACAGGAGGGTTGTTCTGTCACACTCCATCACACAGGAGGGTTGTTCTGTCACACTCCATCACACAGGAGGGTTGTTCTGTCACACTCCATCACAATGGATGGTCTAACATCACACTCCATCACACAGGAGGGTTGTTCTGTCACACTCCATCACAATGGATGGTCTAACATCACACTCCATCACACAGATGACACCTGAATCTGCATGACAGTGTCTTCCATTGCAGACACTGCAAGGCTCCAGGTGTAAGGGGTGGGTGCATGATGGATGTATGTACAATTATAGCAACGGTGCCAGAATTCATTTTGTGTGTAACAAATGCACTTTGGCACAGTTACCCTTTAGCAGTGATGACATTGATTTACCTAATTTTAATACAAATGACCCATTGCCATATATTGATGATTATGATTGTTTTTTGAAAACAGGCCTTCACTTTATTCATGTCAATGCAAGATCACTTCTTCCTAAATTGGCAGAGATTAGGATTCTAGCTAACAAAATTAGGGCGGCAGTTATAACCATCTCTGAATCTTGGTTGGATGATACGGTGACTGACGACGAGGTCAAAATAGAAGGTTACAATATAAAACGCTTAGACAGGAACAGAAAGGGTGGTGGAGTATGTGCCTACATTAGAAATGACTTAGCTTACAACCCAAGACCTGATTTAAATAACAATAAACTGGAGATTCTATGGTTTGAAGTGCTGCTTCCCAAGACCAAACCCATCTTAGTAGGAACTAGTTACCGCCCTCCTACCCAGGACCAGTTCTTAGAAGACTTTTCCAGAGTCTTGTCCGGACTTGAAAGCAATTGCGAAACAATAATACTGGGCGACTTCAATATCTGTTTTCAGCAACAAAATAACGGGCTATGCAAAAGGTATAAGCAAATTCTATGATTAAATAGCTACACCCAACTAATTAATAAACCAACCCGGATCACACAGTTCTCAGCCACCCTAATTGACCACATACTTTGTAACCGCGCTGAGAACATTAGTCAGTCAGGCGTCATTACCACAGGTCTTAGTGATCATTTCATCATTTACTGCACCAGGAAAATCACTAGGGATAGGATAGGCCTACACAGGACAATAAAAATGAGGTCAACTAGAAACTACAGTAAAGAAACACTGGTAAATAGGCTACACAATTGTGACTGGACAGAGATAACAAGTTGCACGGACGTAAACGATGCCTGGGAAAAATTCAAAACAATGTTCACTACCATTCTTAATAATATTGCACCAGTTAAAGAGGTTAGGATTAAACGAAGAACTGAACCCTGGATGACTACTGAGATATTAGATAATATGAAATTCAGAGACCAGCTGCTAAAAAGATTTAAAGCAAACAGACAGGATATTGCAGCACTAAATGAATTCCAAAGGGTGAGGAACAGAGTACAGAGGCTTATAAAAGGAGCAAAGGCAAAGCACTATTGCTCAAAAATTGAAGAGTATAAGCATAACCCCAGAAAGCTCTGGCAACAACTAAAACAGTTGGGGTATAGCCATAAGCCAGTAGATAGGTCTAACATAGTACTCACTATCGATAATGAGGTATGCCACGAAACATCTAAGGTGGCAAATTGCTTTAATTCCTACTACACATCTGTTGCATCAACACTAGTAAGTAAACTACCAGCTGCATCAAATACCTTTAACACAGACTCTGATAAGTTTCAAACATACTATACCAATAAAGGGGTAACCCCAAACAGTTGTCAACTAGTAAGTGTATCTCATGACTTCATTCAAAAAGAACTAAGCAGGTTAAACCCAACTAAGAGCACAGGCCCTGATAACATCCCGTCTAAGTTCCTAAAAGATGGTGCTTCTGAACTGTCAATCCCTATTGCTCACATAATAAATCTATCTATCACCACTAATACCGTACCGGAGGGGTTCAAGGAGGCCAGAGTTACTCCTATCTTCAAGAAAAATAATAGGTCTGATGTAAGCAACTATAGACCTGTTAGTATACTCAGTATAATATCTAAAATTCTGGAGAGGGCGGTGTATTCTCAAGTAGTTAAGTACCTTAATGACAACAGCATTCTCCATAGCTATCAATCGGGCTTTAGAAGATCCTACTCAACCGATACCTCCCTTATTGTTAGGTAAGACACATATGCAACAGTTTGGTATCTTTATTATGAAACGTTTCGCCTACACAGTAGGCTTCTTCAGTCAAGTACAGAAAAGTTGATAGAAGCAGAAGATACTTGAAGACGATGTAATCAGTCCATCACCCTTAAAGTTTTGAGGTGGTCAGTCCCTCAGTCTGGAGAAGAGCATTGTTCCATAGTATGAAACAATATTGTTTCATACTATGGAACAATGCTCTTCTCCAGACTGAGGGACTGACCACCTCAAAACTTTAAGGGTGATGGACTGATTACATCGTCTTCAAGTATCTTCTGCTTCTATCAACTTTTCTGTACTTGACTGAAGAAGCCTACTGTGTAGGCGAAACGTTTCATAATAAAGATACCTAACTGTTGCATATGTGTCTTACCTAACAACCTGTCGGTATTTTATACCATTTTAATGTTCAACCTCCCTTATTAATCTGATGGATTACCTGAGAACTGAAATGTCAAAAGGGAACCTCATAGGTATGGTAACCTTAGACCTGCAAAAGGCCTTCGATACTGTCAACCACAATATATTATGTAAGAAACTTCAAGCTATCGGTATAGGTTCTGTAGACTGGTTTAAGTCCTACCTTAGCAACAGGAGACAAATAGTCAAAATCAACAAAACGGAATCAGAACCCCTGCCGATAACATGTGGAGTTCCCCAAGGTAGTATTCTGGGTCCCTTACTATTCTTATGTTATGTCAATGATATGCCTATCAGTGTCAAGTGCAAACTCCTACTGTATGCAGATGACAGTGCTCTGTTAGTGACAGGTAAAGACCCACAAGATATTGCTAATGCTTTAACACTAGAACTGGAGTCCTGCAGCAAATGGTTAGTAGACAACAAACTATCATTACACCCAGGGAAAACTGAAGCCATTCTCTTTGGAACGAAACATAAACTGAGAAGGGTAAATAATTTTAATGTTCAGTGTAATGGGGAGCCCATCACTTTGGTTTCATCAGTAAAATATCTGGGAATCCCCTTTGACCCATGCATGTCAGGAGAATTGATAGGGAACAGTGTAGTAAAGAAAGCGAATGCCAGACTGAAGTTCCTGTATAGACAAGCACAGTGTCTACCTACTGAGGCTCGCAGGACCCTATGTCTAGCCCTTATACAATGCCATATGGATTACGCTTGCTCTTCATGGTACTCTGCCTTGACAAAAAAACTGAAAGATAGACTGCAAATCACCCAGAACAAAATCGTAAGATTCATCCTGGGGCTGGGACCAAGAGAACATGTAGGTCAAGATGAATTACAGCAGTTGGATATGCTGAATGTTGAAGACAGAGTAAAACAACTGAAGCTAAATCATGTTTATAAAATTGCTCACGAACAGTGTCCAGAATATCTTGCTGTCAATTTTGTCAAGGTTGGGAACCAAAGCAATCATAGTACTAGGGGGAGAGAGCACAACTTTGTAGTACCCACAGTCAGTGGCCAGGCTTCAAACACCTTTTATTGTACAGCAATAAAGGAATGGAACAGACTACCCGCACATGCCAAAGCCAGTCATAGCATGAACCAGTTCAAGAAGACTGCCAAAAAGTGTCTGATGAATGAAGCTACAGAAAGGGAGGGGAATGATTTTCTATTTTTTAGCTAAAATACGTGTAAATTTTACCTTATCCCTAGTAATGACCCTCGTATTGTAGATAGTCTTAATGACCTTGGTGTAGTAGATAGTCTTTTTAGTATGATAATAAGATGTTATCTTCATTGTAGAATAATAAGAAAATATTATAACCTTTATATTATAATAATAAGGTAAAAGGACCCCAATGGAAATAAGTCACTCTGACTTTTTTGGGTTATCCTAGGTTCTCTACACATATGCTGCTATGTATGATGATTCTATGTAACTGTATTTGTGTATACCTGAACAAATTTACTTACTTACTTACTTACTTACTTAGGTGGACATCAACCAAATATTTCAGTGGGCTCTAGAAAACAATATGAAGTTCAACGATGAGAAATTTCAATTACTCAGATATGGTAAACACGAGGAAATTAAAACTTCATCAGAGTACAAAACTAATTCTGGCCACAAAATAGAGCGAAACACCAACGTCAAAGACCTGGGAGTGATCATGTCGGAGGATCTCACCTTCAAGGACCATAACATTATATCAATCGCATCTGCTAGAAAAATGACAGGATGGATAATGAGAACCTTCAAAACTAGGGATGCCAAGCCCATGATGACACTCTTCAGGTCGCTTGTTCTATCTAGGCTGGAATATTGCTGCACACTAACAGCACCTTTCAAGGCAGGTGAAACTGCTGACCTAGAAAATGTACAGAGAACCTTCACGGCGCGCATAACGGAGATAAAACACCTCAATTACTGGAAGCGCTTGAAGTTCCTAAACCTATATTCCCTGGAACGCATGCGGGAGAGATACATTATTATATACACCTGGAAAATCCTAGAGGGACTAGTACTGAACTTGCACACGAAAATCACTCAAAACGAAAGCAAAAGACTTGGCAGACGATGCAACATCCCCCCAATGAAAAGCAGGGGTGTCACTAGCACGTTAAGAGACCATACAATAAGTGTCAGGGGCCCGAGACTGTTCAACTGCCTCCCAGCATACATAAGGGGGATTACCAATAGACCCCTGGCAGTCTTCAAGCTGGCACTGGACAAGCACCTAAAGTCGGTACCTGACCAGCCGGGCTGTGGCTCGTACGTTGGTTTGCGTGCAGCCAGCAGTAACAGCCTGGTTGATCAGGCTCTGATCCACCAGGAGGCCTGGTCACAGACCGGGCCGCGGGAGCGTTGACCCCCGGAACTCTCTCCAGGTAAACTCCAGGTAAACAGGAGGGTTGGTCTGTCACACTCCATCACAATGGATGGTCTAACATCACACTCCATCACACAGGAGGGTTGTTCTCTCACACTCTGTCACACTGGATGGTTTAACATCACACTCCATCACACAGGAGGGATGTTCTGTCACACTCCATCACACAGAATGGTCTAACATCACACTCCATCACACAGGAGGGTTGTTCTGTCACACTCCATCACACAGGAGGGTTGTTCTGTCACACTCCATCACACAGGAGGGTTGTTCTGTCACACTCCATCACACAGGAGGGTTGTTCTGACACACTCCATCACAATGGATGGTCTAACATCACTCTCCATCACACAGAAGGGCTGTTCTGACACACTCCATCACAATGGATGGTCTAACATCACACAGGAATGTTGTTCTGTCACACTCCATCACACAGGAGGGTTGTTCTGACACACTCCATCACAATGGATGGTCTAACATCACTCTCCATCACACAGAAGGGCTGTTCTGTCACACTCCATCACACATGAGGGTTGTTCTGTCACACTCCATCACAATGGATGGTCTAACATCACTCTCCATCACACAGAAGGGCTGTTCTGTCACACTCCATCACACATGAGGGTTGTTCTGTCACACTCCATCACAATGGATGGTCTAACATCACTCTCCATCACACAGAAGGGCTGTTCTGTCATACTCCATCACACATGAGGGTTGTTCTGTCACACTCCATCACACTGGATGGTTTATCATCACACTCCATCACATTAGATGGTCTAACATCACACTCCATCACACAGGGGGGCTATTCTGTCACACTCCATCACACTGGGGGTCAACGCCGCGGGGGCGTTGACCCCTGGAACTCTCTCCAGGTAAACTCCAGGTAAACTCCATTACACAGGAGGGTTGTTCTGTCACACTCCATCACACTGGATGGTCTAACATCACACTCCATCACACAGGAGGGTTGTTCTGTTACACTCCATCACACTGGAGGGTTGTTCTGTCACACTCCATCACACAGGAGGGTTGTTCTGTTACACTCCATCACACTGGAGGGTTGTTCTGTCACACTCCATCACACTGGAGGGTTGTTCTGTCACACTCCATCACACTGGATGGTCTAACATCACACTCCATCACACAGGAGGGTTGTTCTGTTACACTCCATCACACTGGAGGGTTGTTCTGTCACACTCCATCACACTGGATGGTCTAACATCACACTCCATCACACAGGAGGGTTGTTCTGTTACACTCCATCACACTGGAGGGTTGTTCTGTCACACTCCATCACACTGGATGGTCTAACATCACACTCCATCACACAGGAGGGATGTTCTGTCACACTCCATCACACAGGAGGATTTATCTGTCATACTCCATCACACTGGATGGTCTAACATCACACTGCATCACACAGGAGGTTTGTTCTGTCACACTCCATCACACTGGATGGTCTAACATCACACTCCATCACACAGGAGGGTTGTTCTGTTACACTCCATCACACTGGAGTGTTGTTCTGTCACACTACATCACACTGGATGGTCTAACATCACACTCCATCACACAGAAGGGATGTTCTGTTGCACTCCATCACACCGGAGGGTTGTTCTGTCACACTCCGTCACACAGGAGGTTGTTCTGTCACACTTCATCCCACAGGAGGGTTGTTCTGTCACACTCCGTCACACAGGAGGTTGTTCTGTCACACTTCATCCCACAGGAGGGTTGTTCTGTCACACAGGAGGTCTGTCACACTTCATCCCACAGTCACACAGGAGGTTGTTCTGTCACACTTCATCCCACAGGAGGGTTGTTCTGTCACACTCCGTCACACAGGAGGTTGTTCTGTCACACTTCATCCCACAGGAGGGTTGTTCTGTCACACTCCGTCACACAGGAGGTTGTTCTGTCACACTTCATCCCACAGGAGGGTTGTTCTATCACACTCCATCAGATGAATGGTTCAAAGAACTGACACGTTGTTAAATTAGACACATGTGCAACTATTGGGAATCTTTATTGAGGAAACGTTTTGACAAAGGATAAACATGAAGAACAGGAGGAGAATGAGATAATCAGTCCCTCAACCTTGAGTCGATGTGGTTAGTCAATCAATCTTCTATTCAAGATTGATGGGCTGACCACATCGACTCAAGGTTGAGGGACTGATTACCTCATTCTCCTCCTGTTCTTCAGGTTTATCCTTTGTATGGACTGATGAAGCCACTGTGTGGCGAAACTTTTCCTCAATAAAGATACCCAAGAGTTGCACATGTGTCTAATTTAACACACTCCATCACACAGGAGGGTTGTTCTGTCAGAGTCAATCACACAGGAGGGTTGTTCTGTCACACTCCATCACACAAGAGGGTTGTTCTGTCACACTCCATCACACAGGAGGGTTGTTCTGTCACACTCCATCACACTGGATGGTCTAACATTACACTGAATCACACAGAAGGGTTGTTCTGAAAAACTCCATCACACTGGATGGTCTAACATTACACTCCATCAAACATGAGGGTTGTTTTGTCACACTCCATCACACTGGATGGTCTAACATTACACTCCATCGCACAGGAAAATTGACGATTCACTTGATCTTCCCATTCCAGCCAGCGATTTCATCGACCTTGTTGAACTATGTGTTGGCTTTACGTGTTTCTCTTTCGAAAATCACCTCTTTCAGCAGACTTTTGGACTACCCATGGGTTCGCCACTCAGTGCAGTCCTGGCGAACCTATACATGGAACATCTAGAAGCCGAACGTTTCTCCACCATTATTCCTTCGTCTGTCACCTGGCTCCGTTATGTTGACGACATTCTCCTCATAACTCCTAAACGCTTCAACGTTCAAGCTCTCCAAGACAAGCTCAACCAGGTCGAGCCTTCAATCCAGTTCACACTTGAAGAAGTCGACAACACTCTTCCTTTCCTTGATGTTCTGCTCTGCAAAGCTGACCACGAACTTCGTTTTAAAGTCTATCGAAAACCCACCAACCAAAACGATCTTCTCCACTTCTACTCTCACCACGACACCAAAACTAAACGTGGTGTAATTATAGGCTTCTTCCTACGTGCACTCAGAATCTGCAGCAATGAGTTCCTTGAGGAAGAATGCACTATAATTGAACAAGTATTTTCTAAACTCCACTATCCTCGTCACTTCATCAGAGACTGCAGACGGCGGGCATTAAACATCTTCAACACACCCAGAGAAGACACTGCCGAGAAGAGATACATAGTCCTCCCAACCAACTCCATTGCCAAACATGTTTCCAACATCTTTGCGAAAACATCATTCCAAGTATCTACCTCCACAACCACGACCATCAAGGACATCACCAGTAGTAGACAGGACAAGCCTCCATCCTCTGCAGGGGTATACATAATCCCTTGTAATGACTGCAACAAATTATATGTGGGCGAAACATCAAGAGACCTCCAAACACGTATTTCAGAACACCAATATGCAAGCAGGACTGACGATACAAGGAATGCCTGTGTACAACATCGCAATTCACACAACCATTTAATTAACTACAGAAACTCAAGACTTATAGCTACAGAAGACAACACTCAATACAGAAGAATCCTGGAATCATCCCTCATCTCTACAACCAACAATTTCAACCAGAACAATGGCTTCTATAACATAGCTGAACCACTCGCCAAGAAACTTCTTCATCGCTATCCCACATAAGAACATAGAACACTGCAGAAGGTCTACTCACAACTTGTCCAATACCCCTGCCAAGCTACCCAAGACTCTATAACCCCACCCGGTAGATCATCAGATGCAGCATTCTCCACCTGACCTCAACATTCTGAACATGACTATAAATACTCTCGTACCTTCCAACCCCAGGTAGATCCGTGTGTGACTTGAAAAAGCCCACTGTGTGGGTGAAACGTTGTCAATAAAGGATCACATTATACTGCATTTGTGTTTATATTTCCACACAGGAGGGTTGTTCTGTCATACTCCATCACACAGGAGGGTTGTTCTGTCATACTCCATCACACAGGAGGGTTGTTCTGTCAGACTCCATCACACAGGAGGGTTGTTCTGTCAGACTCCATCACACAGGAGGGTTGTTCTGTCACACTCCATCACACAGGAGGGTTGTTCTGTCACACTCCATCACACAGGAGGGTTGTTCTGTCATACTCCATCACACTGGATGGTCTAACATCACACTCCATCACACAGGAGGTTTGTTCTGTCACACTCCATCACACTGGATGATCTAACGCCACACTACATCACAGTGGATGGTCTAACGTCACACTCCATCACGCTGGATGGTCTAACGTCACACTCAATCACGCTGGATGGTGTAACGCCACACTCCATCACGCTGGATGGTCTAACGTCACACTCCATCATGCTGGATGGTCTAACGTCACACTCCATCACACTGGATGGTGTAGCACCACACTCCATCATGCTGGATGGTGTAACGTCACACTCCATCATGCTGGATGGTGTAACGTCACACTCCATCACACAGGAGGGTTGTTCTGTCACACTCCATCATGCAGGACGGTTGTTCTGTCACACTCCATCACACTGGATGGTCCAACATCACACTCCATCACACAGGAGGGTTGTTGTCACACTCCATCATGCAGGAGGGTTCTTCTGTCACACTCCATCACAGTGGATGGTCTAACGTCACACTCCATCATACTGGTGGATCTAACGCCTCACTCCATCACACTGGATGATCTAACGCCACACTCCATCACACTGGATGATCTAATGCCACACTCCATCACACTGGATGACCTAACGCCCCACTACATTACACTGGATGGTCTAACGTCACACTCCATCACATTACCTGGAGTTTACCTGGAGAGAGTTAAAAATTGACCACTGTCTGGAAAATCTTCCAGCTCCTGCACCCAACATCTTGCTCCTGGGGGATTTCAACTTAAGGCACCTAAAATGGAGGAATATAGCAAATAATATTGTTGCAGTAATAACACCAGGAGGCAGCTCTGATGAAAACTCACACTCACACGAGCTTTTAAATCTCTGCACAAAATTCAATTTAAACCAGCAAATAATAGAGCCTACTAGACTGGAGAATACACTAGACCTCATCTTCACTAACAATGATGATCTGATAAGAAATGTCACCATATCAAAAACAATATACTCAGATCACAACATAATTAAGGTTCAGACATGTATGCGTGGAGCCCCAGACCGACAAAATGAGACTAGTCACGAGGGAGCATTCACCAAATTCAATTTCAATAACAAAAACATAAAGTGGGACCAAGTAAACCAAGTCCTAACCGATATAAGCTGGGAAGATATACTAAGCAACACAGACCCCAACTTATGCCTAGAACAGATTAACTCGGTGGCACTCGATGTATGCACAAGGCTTATTCCTCTAAGAAAAAGGAGGAGTAGATGTAAAATAGAAAGAGACAGACGCTCCCTTTACAGGCGACGGAAAAGAATAACAGAGCGGCTAAAAGAGGTCAATATTTACCTGGAGAGAGTTTCGGGGGTCAATGCCCCCGCGGCCCGGTCTGTGACCAGGCCTCCTGGTGGATCAGCGCCTGATCAACCAGGCTGTTGCTGCTGGCTGCACGCAAACCAACGTACGAGCCACAGCCCGGCTGATCAGGAACTGACTTTAGGTGCTTGTCCAGTGCCAGCTGAAATGCGTAGGGAGACACTGGTCAGAGAAATAGCAAGCATCGAATTTAAGCTAAAAGAATCCTTTAGAAGTCAGGAATCGCGGGAAGAACTAAAAACCATAAATGAAATCGAAAGAAACCCAAAGTATTTCTTCTCCTATGCCAAATCAAAATCGAGAACAACGTCCAGTATTGGGCCCCTACTTAAACAAGATGGGTCCTACACAGATGACAGCAAGGAAATGAGTGAGCTACTCAAGTCCCAATATGACTCAGTTTTTAGCAAGCCGCTAACCAGACTGAGAGTCGAAGATCAAAATGAATTTTTTATGAGAGAGCCACAAAATTTGATTAACACAAGCCTATCCGATGTTATCCTGACGCCAAATGACTTCGAACAGGCGATAAATGACATGCCCATGCACTCTGCCCCAGGGCCAGACTCATGGAACTCTGTGTTCATCAAGAACTGCAAGAAGCCCCTATCACGAGCCTTTTCCATCCTATGGAGAGGGAGCATGGACACGGGGGTCGTCCCACAGTTACTAAAAACAACAGACATAGCCCCACTCCACAAAGGGGGCAGTAAAGCAACAGCAAAGAACTACAGACCAATAGCACTAACATCCCATATCATAAAAATCTTTGAAAGGGTCCTAAGAAGCAAGATCACCACCCATCTAGAAACCCATCAGTTACACAACCCAGGGCAACATGGGTTTAGAACAGGTCGCTCCTGTCTGTCTCAACTATTGGATCACTACGACAAGGTCCTAAATGCACTAGAAGACAAAAAGAATGCAGATGTAATATATACAGACTTTGCAAAAGCCTTCGACAAGTGTGACCACGGCGTAATAGCGCACAAAATGCGTGCTAAAGGAATAACAGGAAAAGTCGGTCGATGGATCTATAATTTCCTCACTAACAGAACACAGAGAGTAGTCGTCAACAGAGCAAAGTCCGAGGCAGCTACGGTGAAAAGCTCTATTCCACAAGGCACAGTACTCGCTCCCATCTTGTTCCTCATCCTCATATCCGACTTAGACAAGGATGTCAGCCACAGCACCGTGACTTCCTTTGCAGATGACACCCGAATCTGCATGACAGTGTCTTCCATTGCAGACACTGCAAGGCTCCAGGCGGACATCAACCAAATCTTTCAGTGGGCTGCAGAAAACAATATGAAGTTCAACGATGAGAAATTTCAATTACTCAGATATGGTAAACATGAGGAAATTAAATCTTCATCAGAGTACAAAACAAATTCTGGCCACAAAATAGAGCGAAACACCAACGTCAAAGACCTGGGAGTGATCATGTCGGAGGATCTCACCTTCAAGGACCATAACATTGTATCAATCGCATCTGCTAGAAAAATGACAGGATGGATAATGAGAACCTTCAAAACTAGGGAGGCCAAGCCCATGATGACACTCTTCAGGTCACTTGTTCTATCTAGGCTGGAATATTGCTGCACACTAACAGCACCTTTCAAGGCAGGTGAAATTGCCGACCTAGAAAATGTACAGAGAACTTTCACGGCGCGCATAACGGAGATAAAACACCTCAATTACTGGGAGCGCTTGAGGTTCCTAAACCTGTATTCCCTGGAACGCAGGAGGGAGAGATACATGATTATATACACCTGGAAAATCCTAGAGGGACTAGTACCGAACTTGCACACGAAAATCACTCACTACGAAAGCAAAAGACTTGGCAGACGATGCACCATCCCCCCAATGAAAAGCAGGGGTGTCACTAGCACGTTAAGAGACCATACAATAAGTGTCAGGGGCCCGAGACTGTTCAACTGCCTCCCAGCACACATAAGGGGGATTACCAACAGACCCCTGGCAGTCTTCAAGCTGGCACTGGACAAGCACCTAAAGTCAGTTCCTGATCAGCCGGGTTGTGGCTCGTACGTTGGTTTGTGTGCAGCCAGCAGCAATAGCCTGGTTGATCAGGCTCTGATCCACCAGGAGGCCTGGTCAAAGACCGGGCCGCGGGGGCGTTGACCCCCGGAACTCTCTCCAGGTAACTCCAGATGTTGCATCCGGAGGCTTGTAGACTACCACAATGACTAGATTTTGGTTCTCGACCTTTACTGCTAAAACTTCCACTACATCATTTGAGGCATTAAGCAGTTCTGTGCAAACAAGTGACTCTGCAATGTACAGGCCAACCTTCCCCCCTTTCGCCTGTACACTCTGTCACATCTGTATAGGTTGTAACCTGGGATCCATATTTCGTTGTCCAAGTGATCCTTTATGTGGGTCTCAGTGAAAGCCGCGAACATTGCCTTTGCCTCTGCAAGCAGTCCACGGATGAAAGGTATTTTGTTGTTTGTTGCTGGTTTTAGACCCTGTATATTTGCAAAGAAGAATGTCATCGGACTGGTGGTATTGTTGGTACTGGGGGGGGGGATTTTTTTCCGGCATTAGTATCTGTATCTGTTGGTTTGGAGTGGAGGCCATCGACTGTGGTTCCACTCCAGGATTATCCATTGGATTATCTGACACCAGACTCCATCACACAGGAGGGTTGTCCTGTCACACTCCATCACCCTGGATGATCTAACATCACACTCCATCACACTGGATGTTCTAACGTCACACTCCATCACACTGGATGATCTAACGCCACATTGCATCACATTGGATGGTCTAACGTCACACTACATCACACTGGATGGTCTATCGCCAGACTCCATCACGCTGGATAATCTAATGCCACACTCCATCACACTGGATGGTCTAACATTACACTCCATCACACAGGAAGGTTGTTCTGCCACACTACATCACACAGGAGGGTTGTTCTGTCACAGTCCATCACACACGAGGGTTGTTCTGTCACACTACATCACACAGGAGGGTTGTTCTGTCACACTAAATCACACAGGAGGGTTGTTCTGTCACACTACATCACACAGGAGGGTTGTTCTGTCACACTCCATCACACACGAGGGTTGTTCTGTCACTCTCCATCACACAGGAGGGTTGTTCTGTCACACTCCATCACACAGGAGGGTTGTAATGTCACACTACATCACACATGAGGGTTGTTCTGTCACACTACATCACACAGTAGGGTTGTTCTGTCACACTACATCACACAGTAGGGTTGTTCTGTCACACTACATCACACAGGAGGGTTGTAATGTCACACTACATCACACAGGAGGGTTGTAATGTCACACTACATCACACAGGAGGGTTCTGTCACACTACATCACACAGTAGGGTTGTTCTGTCACACTACATCACACAGGAGGGTTGTTCTGTCACTCTCCATCACACAGTAGGGTTGTTCTGTCACACTCCATCACACAGGAGGGTTGTTCTGTAGCACTACATCACACAGTAGGGTTGTTCTGTCACACTCCATCACACAGGAGGGTTGTTCTGTCACTCTCCATCACACAGGAGGGTTGTTCTGTCACACTCCATCACACTGGATGGTCTAACATCACACTCCATCACACAGGAGGGTTGTTCTGTCACACTCCATCACACAGGAGGTTTGTTCTGTCGAACTCCATCACACTGGATGGTCTAACATCACACTCCATCACACACGAGGTTTGTTCTGTCACACTCCATCACACTGGATGATCTAACGCCACACTACATCACAGTGGATGGTCTAACGTCACACTCCATCACACTGGTGGATCTAACGCCTCACTCCATCACACAGGATGATTTAACGCCACACTCCATCACACTGGATGATCTAACGCCCCACTTCATTACACTGGATGGTCTAACGTCACACTCCCTCACATTGGATGATTTGACACCAGACTCCATCACACAGGAGGGTTGTCCTGTCACACTCCATTACCCTGGATGATCTAACGTCACACTCCATCACACTGGATGATCTAACGTCACACTCCATCACACTGGATGATCTAACGCCACACTCCATCACGCTGGATGGTCTAACGTCACATTCCATCACTCTGGATGTTCTAACGTCACACTCCATCACACTGGGTGATCTATCTGGAGTTTACCTGGAGTTTACCTGGAGAGAGTTCCGGGGGTCAACGCCCCCGCGGCTCGGTCTGAGACCAGGCCTCCTGGTGGATCAGAGCCTGATCAACCAGGCTGTTGCTGCTGGCTGCACGCAAACCAACATACGAGCCACAGCCCGGCTGATCCGGAACTGACTTTAGGTGTTTGTCCAGTGCCAGCTTGAAGACTGCCAGGGGTCTGTTGGTAATCCCCCTTATGTGTGCTGGGAGGCAGTTGAACAGTCTCGGGCCCCTGACACTTATTGTATGGTCTCTTAACGTGCTAGTGACACCCCTGCTTTTCATTGGGGGGATGGTGCATCGTCTGCCAAGTCTTTTGCTTTCGTAGTGAGTGATTTTCGTGTGCAAGTTCGGTACTAGTCCCTCTAGGATTTTCCAGGTGTATATAATCATGTATCTCTCCCTCCTGCGTTCCAGGGAATACAGGTTTAGGAACCTCAAGCGCTCCCAATAATTGAGGTGTTTTATCTCCGTTATGCGCGCCGTGAAAGTTCTCTGTACATTTTCTAGGTCGGCAATTTCACCTGCCTTGAAAGGTGCTGTTAGTGTGCAGCAATATTCCAGCCTAGGTAGAACAAGTGACCTGAAGAGTGTCATCATGGGCTTGGCCTCCCTAGTTTTGAAGGTTCTCATTATCCATCCTGTCATTTT
Organism: Cherax quadricarinatus; assembly: GCF_038502225.1. Classification (NCBI taxonomy): domain Eukaryota; kingdom Metazoa; phylum Arthropoda; class Malacostraca; order Decapoda; family Parastacidae; genus Cherax; species Cherax quadricarinatus. The sequence goes on from NC_091292.1 coordinate 3,679,588, forward strand.
TCTAGCAGATGCGATTGATACAATGTTATGGTCCTTGAAGGTGAGATCCTCCGACATAATCACTCCCAGGTCTTTGACGTTGGTGTTTCGCTCTATTTTGTGGCCAGAATTTGTTTTGTACTCTGATGAAGATTTAATTTCCTCATGTTTACCATATCTGAGTAATTGAAATTTCTCATCGTTGAACTTCATATTGTTTTCTGCAGCCCACTGAAAGATTTGGTTGATGTCTGCCTGGAGCTTTGCAGTGTCTGCAATGGAAGACACTGTCATGCAGATTCGGGTGTCATCTGCAAAGGAAGACACGGTGCTGTGGCTGACATCCTTGTCTATGTCGGATATAAGGATGAGGAACAAGATGGGAGCGAGTACTGTGCCTTGTGGAACAGAGCTTTTCACCGTAGCTGCCTCGGACTTTACTCTGTTGACGACTACTCTCTGTGTTCTGTTAGTGAGGAAATTATAGATCCATCGACCGACTTTTCCTGTTATTCCTTTAGCACGCATTTTGTGCGCTATTACGCCATGGTCACACTTGTCGAAGGCTTTTGCAAAGTCTGTATATATTACATCTGCATTCTTTTTGTCTTCTAGTGCATTTAGGACCTTGTCGTAGTGGTCCAATAGTTGAGACAGACAGGAGCGACCTGTTCTAAACCCATGTTGCCCTGGGTTGTGTAACTGATGGGTTTCTAGATGCGTGGTGATCTTGCTTCTTAGGACCCTTTCAAAGATTTTTATGATATGGGATGTTAGTGCTATTGGTCTGTAGTTCTTTGCTGTTGCTTTACTGCCCCCTTTGTGGAGTGGGGCTATGTCTGTTGTTTTTAGTAACTGTGGGACGACCCCCGTGTTTACCTGGAGTTTACCTGGAGAGAGTTTCGGGGGTCAACGCCCCCGCGGCCCGGTCTGTGACCAGGCCTCCTGGTGGATCAGCGCCTGATCAACCAGGCTGTTGCTGCTGGCTGCACGCAAACCAACGTACGAGCCACAGCCCGGCTGATCAGGAACTGACTTTAGGTGCTTGTCCAGTGCCAGCTTGAAGACTGCCAGGGGTCTGTTGGTAATCCCCCTTATGTGTGCTGGGAGGCAGTTGAACAGTCTCGGGCCCCTGACACTTATTGTATGGTCTCTTAACGTGCTAGTGACACCCCTGCTTTTCATTGGGGGGATGGTGCATCGTCTGCCAAGTCTTTTGCTTTCGTAGTGAGTGATTGTCGTGTGCAAGTTTGGTACTAGTCCCTCTAGGATTTTCCAGGTGTATATAATCATGTATCTCTCCCTCCTGCGTTCCAGGGAATACAGGTTTAGAAACCTCAAGCGCTCCCAGTAATTGAGGTGTTTTATCTCCGTTATGCGCGCCGTGAAAGTTCTCTGTACATTTTCTAGGTCGGCAATTTCACCTGCCTTGAAAGGTGCTGTTAGAGTGCAGCAATATTCCAGCCTAGATAGAACAAGTGACCTGAAGAGTGTCATCATGGGCTTGGCCTCCCTAGTTTTGAAGGTTCTCATTATCCATCCTGTCATTTTTCTAGCAGATGCGATTGATACAATGTTATGGTCCTTGAAGGTGAGATCCTCCGACATAATCACTCCTAGGTCTTTGACGTTGGTGTTTCGCTCTATTTTGTGGCCAGAATTTGTTTTGTACTCTGATGAAGATTTAATTTCCTCATGTTTACCATATCTGAGTAATTGAAATTTCTCATCGTTGAACTTCATATTGTTTTCTGCAGCCCACTGAAAGATTTGGTTGATGTCCGCCTGGAGCCTTGCAGTGTCTGCAATGGAAGACACTGTCATGCAGATTCGGGTGTCATCTGCAAAGGAAGACACGTGTCCATGCTCCCTCTCCATAGGATGGAAAAGGCTCGTGATAGGGGCTTCTTGCAGTTCTTGATGAACACAGAGTTCCATGAGTCTGGCCCTGGGGCAGAGTGCATGGGCATGTCATTTATCGCCTGTTCGAAGTCATTTGGCGTCAGGATAACATCGGATAGGCTTGTGTTAATCAAATTTTGTGGCTCTCTCATAAAAAATTCATTTTGATCTTCGGCTCTCAGTCTGGTTAGCGGCTTGCTAAAAACTGAGTCATATTGGGACTTGAGTAGCTCACTCATTTCCTTGCTGTCATCTGTGTAGGACCCATCTTGTTTAAGTAGGGGCCCAATACTGGACGTTGTTCTCGATTTTGATTTGGCATAGGAGAAGAAATACTTTGGGTTTCTTTCGATTTCATTTATGGCTTTTAGTTCTTCCCGCGATTCCTGACTCCTAAAGGATTCTTTTAGCTTAAGTTCGATGCTTGCTATTTCTCTGACCAGTGTCTCCCTACGCATTTCAGATATATTGACCTCTTTTAGCCGCTCTGTTATTCTTTTCCGTCGCCTGTAAAGGGAGCGCCTGTCTCTTTCTGTTTTACATCTACTCCTCCTTTTTCTTAGAGGAATATGCCTTGTGCATACATCGAGTGCCACCGAGTTAATCTGTTCTAGGCATAAGTTGGGGTCTGTGTTGCTTAGTATATCTTCCCAGCTTATATCGGTTAGGACTTGGTTTACTTGGTCCCACTTTATGTTTTTGTTATTGAAGTTGAATTTGGTGAATGCTCCCTCGTGACTAATCTCATTATGTCGGTCTGGGGCTCCGCACATACATGACTGAACCTCAATTATGTTGTGATCTGAGTATATTGTTTTTGATATGGTGATATTTCTTATCAGATCATCATTGTTAGTGAAGATGAGGTCTAGTGTATTCTCCAGTCTAGTAGGCTCTATTATTTGCTGGTTTAAATTGAATTTTGTGCAGAGATTTAAAAGCTCGCGTGAGTGTGAGTTTTCATCAGAGCTGCCTCCTGGTGTTATTACTGCAACAATATTATTTGCTATATTCCTCCATTTTAGGTGCCTTAAGTTGAAATCCCCCAGGAGCAAGATGTTGGGTGCAGGAGCTGGAAGGTTTTCCAGACAGTGGTCAATTTTTAACAGCTGTTCCTGGAATTGCTGGGATGTTGCATCCGGAGGCTTGTAGACTATCACAATGACTAGGTTTTGGTTCTCGACCTTTACTGCTAAAACTTCCACTACATCATTTGAGGCATTTAGCAGTTCTGTGCAAACAAGTGACTCTGCAATGTACAGGCCAACCCCCCCCCTTTTGCCTGTTCACTCTGTCACATCTGTATAGGTTGTAACCTGGGATCCATATTTCGTTGTCCAAGTGATCCTTTATGTGGGTCTCAGTGAAAGCCACGAACATTGCCTTTGCCTCTGCAAGCAGTCCACGGATGAAAGGTATTTTGTTGTTTGTTGCTGGCTTTAGACCCTGTATATTTGCAAAGAAGAATGTTATCGGACTGGTGGTATTGTTGGTACTGGGGGGGGATTTTTTTTCCGGCATTAGTATCTGTATCTGTTGGTTTGGAGTGGAGGCCATCGACTGTGGTTCCACTCCAGGAATGACTGGATTTGGTGTACGATTTCTGCCATTTCCTGCCAGTTTTTTTTTCCTTCCTGGCACTAAAAAACCTCTCCCTCTTGAGTGGCTGTGGCTACCCAGGTTTTCCCATGGCCTGGATGTTTTGTATCTTTTTGTCCCCTTTAGATGGTATGCCTGGCAATTTAAGTTATAGCACAGTCTTTCCTGTACTGAAGAGGTACACAGTTCAGGGTGAAAAAGCTTACAGGAAGGGAGTTTGCATTTTCCTGTTGTCATATGGGCATGGCATTTCCTAGGGTGGTCATAGTTGCACGTCCCATCTGTTTTTCCAGATTTCCCATGCCAGCAGATACCGAGTGCATAGTATGTGCACAGGCTTGGTTTCCGTTTGCATTGGATGGTCTAACGTCACACCACATCACACTGGATGGTCTAACGTCACACTCCATCACACTGGATGGTCTTATGTCACACTCCATGACAATGGATAATCTAACGTCACTCCATCAAGCTGTATTGTCTAGCATCACACTCCATCACACTGGATGGTCTAACGCCACACTAAATCACACTGGATGGTCTAACGTCACACTCCATCACGCTGGATGGTCTATCGCCAGACTCCATGACGCTGCATAATCTAACGCCACACTCCATCACACTGGATGGTGTAACGTCACACTCCATCACGCTGGATGATCTAACGTCACACTCCATCACGCTGGATGGTCTAACGTCACAATACATCATGCTGGATGGTCTAATATCACACTCCATCACGCTGGATGGTCTAACGTCTCACTCCATCACGCTGGATGCTCTAACGTCACACTTCATTACGCTGGATGGTCTAACATCACACTCCATCACACTGGATGGTGTAACCTCACACTCCATCACACTGGATGGTCTAACGTCACACTCCATCACGCTGGATGGTCTAACGTCACACTCCATCACGCTGGATGGTCTAACGTTACACTCCATCACGCTGGATGGTCTAACGTCACACTCCATTACGCTGGATGGTCTAACATCACACTCCATTATGCTGGATGGTGTAACGCCACACTCCATCATGCTGGATGGTCTAATGTCACACTCCATCACACTGGATGGTCTGACGTCACACTCCATCACGCTGGATGGTCTAATGTCACACTCCATCACGCTGGATGGTCTAACGTCACACTCCATCACGCTGGATCACACTCCATTATGCTGGATGGTGTAACGCCACACTCCATCATGCTGGATGGTCTAATGTCACACTCCATCACACTGGATGGTCTGACGTCACACTCCATCACGCTGGATGGTCTAATGTCACACTCCATCACGCTGGATGGTGTAACGCCACACTCCATCACGCTGGATGGTCTAATGTCACACTCCATCACACTGGATGGTGTAACGCCACACTCCATCACGCTGGATGGTCTAACGTCACACTCCATCACGCTGGATGGTCTAACGTCACACTCAATCAAGCTGGATGGTGTAACGCCACACTCCATCACGCTGGATGGTCTAACGTCACACTCCATCATGCTGGATGGTCTAACGTCACACTCCATCACACTGGATGGTCTAACGCCACACTAAATCACACTGGATGGTCTAACGTAACACTCCATCACGCTGGATGGTCTATCGCCAGACTCCATGACGCTGCATAATCTAACGCCACACTCCATCACACTGGATGGTGTAACGTCACACTCCATCACGCTGGATGATCTAACGTCACACTCCATCACGCTGGATGGTCTAACGTCACAATACATCATGCTGGATGGTCTAATATCACACTCCATCACGCTGGATGGTGTAACGTCACACTCCATCACACTGGATGGTGTAACGTCACACTCCATCACACTGGATGGTCTAACGTCACACTCCATCACACTGGATGGTGTAACGTCACACTCCATCACACTGGATGGTCTAACGTCACACTCCATCACGCTGGATGGTCTAACGTCACACTCCATCACGCTGGATGGTCTAACATTACACTCCATCACGTTGGATGGTCTAACGTTACACTCCATTACGCTGGATGGTGTAACGCCACACTCCATCATGCTGGATGGTCTAATGTCACACTCCATCACACTGGATGGTCTGACGTCACACTCCATCACGCTGGATGGTCTAATGTCACACTCCATCACGCTGGATGGTCTAACGTCACACTCCATCACGCTGGATGGTCTAACGTCACACTCCATCACGCTGGATTGTCTAACGTCACACTCCATTACGCTGGATGGTCTAACATCACACTCCATTACGCTGGATGGTGTAACGCCACACTCCATCATGCTGGATGGTCTAATGTCACACTCCATCACACTGGATGGTGTAACGCCACACTCCATCACGCTGGATGGTCTAACGTCACACTCCATCACGCTGGATGGTCTAACGTCACACTCAATCAAGCTGGATGGTGTAACGCCACACTCCATCACGCTGGATGGTCTAACGTCACACTCCATCACGCTGGATGGTCTAACGTCACACTCCTTCACCCTGGATGGTCTAACGTCACACTCCATCACGCTGGATGGTCTAACGTCACACTCCATCACGCTGGATGGTCTAACGTCACACTCCATCACGCTGGATGGTCTAACGTCACACTCCATCATGCTGGATGGTCTAACGTCACACTCCATCATGCTGGATGGTCTAACGTCACACTCCATCACGCTGGATGGTCTCACGTCACACTCCATCATGCTGGATGGTCTAACGTCACACTCCATCATGCTGGATGGTCTAACGTCACACTCCATCACGCTGGATGGTCTCACGTCACACTCCATCACGCTGGATGGTCTAACGTCACACTCCATCACGCTGGATGGTCTAACGTCACACTCCATCATGCTGGCTGGTCTAACGTCACACTCCATCACGCTGGATGGTCTAACGTCACACTCCATCATGCTGGATGGTCTAACGTCACACTCCATCACGCTGGATGGTCTCACGTCACACTCCATCACGCTGGATGGTCTAACGTCACACTCCATCACGCTGGATGGTCTAACGTCACACTCCATCATGCTGGATGGTCTAACGTCACACTCCATCACGCTGGATGGTGTAACGTCACACTCCATCATGCTGGATGGTCTAACGTCACACTCCATCACGCTGGATGGTCTAACGTCACACTCCATCATGCTGGATGTTCTAACGTCACACTCCATCACGCTGGATGGTCTCACGTCACACTCCATCACGCTGGATGGTCTAACGTCACACTCCATCATGCTGGATGGTCTAACGTCACACTCCATCACGCTGGATGGTCTCACGTCACACTCCATCACGCTGGATGGTCTAACGTCACACTCCATCATGCTGGATGGTCTAACGTCACACTCCATCACGCTGGATGGTCTCACGTCACACTCCATCACGCTGGATGGTCTAATGTCACACTCCATCATGCTGGATGGTCTAACGTCACACTCCATCACGCTGGATGGTCTAACGTCACACTCCATCATGCTGGATGGTCTAACGTCACACTCCATCATGCTGGATGGTCTAACGTCACACTCCATCACGCTGGATGGTCTAACGTCACACTCCATCATGCTGGATGGTCTAACGTCACACTCCATCACGCTGGATGGTGTAACGTCACACTCCATCACGCTGGATGGTCTAATGCCACACTCCATCACGCTGGATGGTCTCACGTCACACTCCATCACGTTGGATGGTCTAACGTCACACTCCATCACGCTGGATGGTGTAACGTCACACTCCATCACGCTGGATGGTGTAACGTCACACTCCATCACGCTGGATGGTCTAACGTCACACTCCATCACACTGACTGGCTTTTTGATGCCATACTTCATTACACAGGAAGTTTGTCCTGTCATATTCCATCAGACTGTACAGCACTTCATCTTACACACCATCACACTGAATAGTTTTTCAATTGATATTCACTCACACTGAATAGTTTTTTTTTTTTATATTCTATGATATTGTTGTCATGTATAAGAAGGGAAATTATCTCCTGGGCCAAGATATGGTTGACTGATAGACACCAGTTTCTTTCAATGGTGAGAAATTCGAATGGGGGAGCCAATACCAGTTGTGTGTCACAAGGGTCAGTGTTGGGACCTTTGTTGTTCACAATCCACAAAAACAACATAATCAAATGTAAGAATCCTAGGAAAAGAAAATAAATATGGCACTTATAAATAAAATGATCTCAAAGTGAATACAGTAATTTACAGCCAAGACAGCATTGCATAAGTGTTCACAATAAAACTTGTGGAAAATACTGTATATATTTTCCAGAAATACAGTAGTTATATGTAAATAGATGGCCATACTGTATTTAATAAAATTTATGTTATCGAAAACGGGAAGCTGGGCCTGCGCAGAAGGACACTCGCCATTTTTGTTTTTGAATTGAATAACAGATATTAGTAATGGGAAGAATTTTTCGTGCTCTAGAGGTTAAATTTGGGTTGACACCTCTCAAATAGGAGGCGAAATTGTTGGATGTGCATTCCTGCATAACTTGAGTATCAGGCGACAGGACAGGACAACTCCAGGAACCTCAGATAAACTGTCTAATTTATGCTTAAATTCTGGCCAGTAAATTTTTCATAAACGTAGGCAAAAGGGGGGTCCTGTACATGACACATTAATATCCAGTCAAATTGGTGAATGATATTAAGATATTTTCCTTCTGTTATGTAAATGTGTATATATATATATATATATAATAATTTTTAATTTTAATATACAGTCCACAAATCTATATATTTACCAGCATTCCTGGTGATGTATTTTTCATTTGTAATTAATAGGTCCAGAGCAACTTGTGGATATGACAGTGGATTTTTTTTAGATTTTGCCACCGAAGTGGCTAGTTTATTGTGCACCCCATATCCATCCTGTGGAGGGTAGCGCGAGAGCATATGGATACACAAAAGGCCTAGGAACTAGGCCCCAAAGGGTTAACAGGAATACATATGGATTTATATCTACATATCTATAGTTCACTTATCTGTTACAAGCAAATTTAGGAAATTTGCTTAGTATATCTGGTATCTTATTTTCATTAATAAGATATCTTAACATGTCACATAGTTTATTATACTGTCTATCTCTGTATTCCTCAATAAGTGGACAATTAAGCACATAGTGTTCAAGACAGTGACCATATGCCTGATCACATAATTTACATTTAGTTTGATCATCATCTGTGTCTCCCAAACTGCCAGAAGTACTTGTAACCAAGCCTAAGCCTGGCCACTACAACATCAGTCAGTACTTGTAACCAAGCCTAAGCCTGGCCACTACAACATCAGTCAGTACTTGTAACCAAGCCTAAGCCTGGCCACTACAACATCAGTCAGTACTTGTAACCAAGCCTAAGCCTGGCCACTACAACATCAGTCAGTACTTGTAACCAAGCCTAAGCCTGGCCACTACAACATCAGTCAGTACTTGTAACCAAGCCTAAGCCTGGCCACTACAACATCAGTCAGTACTTGTAACCAAGCCTAAGCCTGGCCACTACAACATCAGTCAGTACTTGTAACCAAGCCTAAGCCTGGCCACTACAACATCAGTCAGTACTTGTAACCAAGCCTAAGCCTGGCCACTACAACATCAGTCAGTACTTGTAACCAAGCCTAAGCCTGGCCACTACAACATCAGTCAGTACTTGTAACCAAGCCTAAGCCTGGCCACTACAACATCAGTCAGTACTTGTAACCAAGCCTAAGCCTGGCCACTACAACATCAGTCAGTACTTGTAACCAAGCCTAAGCCTGGCCACTACAACATCAGTCAGTACTTGTAACCAAGCCTAAGCCTGGCCACTACAACATCAGTCAGTACTTGTAACCAAGCCTAAGTCTGGCCACTACAACATCAGTCAGTACTTGTAACCAAGCCTAAGCCTGGCCACTACAACATCAGTCAGTACTTGTAACCAAGCCTAAGCCTGGCCACTACAACATCAGTCAGTCATGACAGTGGTAGGTATCGAAGGGGGACATTTTATGCGACCTAGGTGTCCCAAATTCCTACTTGTCTAACTGATAAATAATAATTATCTTTGTTCATTTACTGTTATGTACATAATGATACATTCAGATCAATGTAATTTTCCACAAAACTAATGGAATTATTGGCTTCATATAAAGTATAAATAATAGGATTTTTTGGGTTATCCTTCATTTTTATATATCTTTGGTTATGCCTCATTTAGATTATTTAGTTCTGCCCTCCATGTTATAAGATGGGCATGAATGCGCTGGAAAATATGCAGAGAAGGGTGAACCTGATTCCATGTATCATAAAAATGTCCTACGAAAACAAGCTGAAGGCATTGAACTTGCAGTCTCTGGGAAGGTGTATTAGGGAAGATATAACTTAAGTATATAAATGGAAAACAGGAATATACGAAGGGGATATAAATAACCCCAAGACAAAAGTCTCAGCAATGGATTCGAGGTGGAGAAATTTAGATTTAGAAAGGATATAAGGAAGTACTAGTTTGGCAAGAGGTTAGATGAGGGGTAATAAACTACCAGGTAGCCTCACTGAGGCACATACGTAGGTGTGAAGTGGACCTGGCTAGCATGAGTAGGGTTACTGGAGTGCTATTTCGTTTTTTGTGTTCTCCCTCACGCTGGATGATTTTTCATGTCATAGCTCGTCACAGTGGACGATTTTTCATGTCATACTCCATCACGGTGGATGTTTTTTCTCATGTTGTATTCCATCAACAGTAGATGAGGCTTCAAGCATTGTAATGAAATAGTGAATGTAACTGCTCATAAATAAAAAAAAAAAACGGATGCGCCCCGCACCAATATGTTGAAACAAGAGCTGTTATCCGGCCTCAGCTATACTATCCCCTTCCCCAGGATGCGACCCACACCAGTCAACCTACAGGTACCTACTGGCTGCTAAGTGAACAGGGGCAGCAGGTGCAATGCCACATATCCAACGTTTCCACCCGTGCCGGGGATCGATCCGAGGACACTCAGTATAAGCTGAGTACGTTTCCAACCAAGCCACGGGCATGGGGTGTGAATAGTTATATTCATATGATGTAACGTTTTTATTTGGGTCTTGTACACACAACATATATATATATATATATATATATATATATATATATATATATATATATATATATATATATATATATGTATATATATATATATACATATATATATATATGTATATATATATATATATATATATATATATATATATATATATATATATATATATATATATATATATATATATATATATATATAGTTATTTTGGGAGATATTAGGAAAAATATTACATTTATTTCGGCACACGCAGCACACCTAAACTGTTAGTATTGACACCTCTGGCCAACCTAAACAAGAACGAATGGAATGTAAACAAAGGCGCGCCAGTCTCATATCTACCACTGGCGGAGTAAACTTAAACTTACTACGTTAAGTTATTTTAGGTTTTGTTTAGTTCAGTTAAGATGTTTCTTACATTTGCACAACATAAAACAATGTCCTTAACAACACAAAGTTAATACTGGACCGACCACAGGTATGGGATGCATAATAAATATATGTATTAAACTGTGACTATCAGACATTGTTTAGGAATAAATTATCACCAGACCCACACTAGGAATCCTCCCCCAGGTATACTCCAGCACCGGATCAACCTAATTACCATATATTTAACCCAGTACCTGACCAGCCGGGGCTGTGGTTCGTACGTTGGTTTGTGTGCGACCAACAGTAACAGCCTGGTTGATCAGGCTCTGATCCACCACGAGGCCTGGTCACAAACCTGGCCGTGGGGGCGTTGACCCCGAAACCCTCTCGAGGTATATTCCAGGATAACAATACAAAGTTACTATGGCTGACGTCCATTAAGACTTACTATATATACCCATAGTCTGTATACGTTGTATCGTGTAGAAAAGATTATTATTATTATTATTATTATTATTATTATTATTATTATTATTATTATTATTATTATTATTATTATTATTATTGCATACGTTACCAACTTTACAAAGTTCACTGAAGTTTTATGACTATGAACGGCTCAGTAATATTAATTTTATTTAGGAAAATCTACTGATATTTATTGTATGGTGTATAATGTAGATATAACCCAGGATATACATGACTGTCTTCAGCAAGTCTACACCAGAGCAGGATAACACCTGGCCAGGATAACACTTGACCAGGATAACACTTGACCAGGATAACACTTGACCAGGATAACACTTGACCAGGATAACACTTGACCAGGATAACACCTGACCAGGATAACACTTGACCAGGATAACACCTGGCCAGGATAACACTTGACCAGGATAACACTTGACCAGGATAACACTTGACCAGGATAACACTTGACCAGGATAACACTTGACCAGGATAACATTTGACCAGGATAACACCTGGCCAGGATAACACTTGACCAGGATAACACCTGGCCAGGATAACACTTGACCAGGATAACACTTGACCAGGATAACACTTGACCAGGATAACACTTGAACAGGATAACACCTGGCCAGGATAACACTTGACCAGGATAGCACTTGACCAGGATAACACTTGACCAGGATAACACCTGACCAGGATAACACTTGACCAGGATAACACTTGACCAGGATAACACTTGACCAGGATAACACCTGGCCAGGATAACACTTGACCAGGATAACACTTGACCAGGATAACACTTGACCAGGATAACACTTGACCAGGATAACACTTGACCAGGATAACACTTGACCAGGATAACACCTGACCAGGATAACACTTGACCAGGATAACACCTGGCCAGGATAACACTTGACCAGGATAACACTTGACCAGGATAACACTTGACCAGGATAACACTTGACCAGGATAACACTTGACCAGGATAACATTTGACCAGGATAACACCTGGCCAGGATAACACTTGACCAGGATAACACCTGGCCAGGATAACACTTGACCAGGATAACACTTGACCAGGATAACACTTGACCAGGATAACACTTGAACAGGATAACACCTGGCCAGGATAACACTTGACCAGGATAGCACTTGACCAGGATAACACTTGACCAGGATAACACCTGACCAGGATAACACTTGACCAGGATAACACTTGACCAGGATAACACTTGACCAGGATAACACCTGGCCAGGATAACACTTGACCAGGATAACACTTGACCAGGATAACACTTGACCAGGATAACACTTGACCAGGATAACACTTGACCAGGATAACACCTGGCCAGGATAACACCTGGCCAGGATAACACTTGGCCAGGATAACACTTGACCAGGATAACACTTGACCAGGATAACACTTGACCAGGATAACACCTGGCCAGGATAACACTTGACCAGGATAACACTTGACCAGGATAACACTTGACCAGGATAACACCTGACCAGGATAACACTTGACCAGGATAACACTTGACCAGGATAACACTTGACCAGGATAACACCTGGCCAGGATAACACTTGACCAGGATAACACTTGACCAGGATAACACTTGACCAGGATAACACCTGACCAGGATAACACTTGACCAGGATAACACTTGACCAGGATAACACTTGACCAGGATAACACCTGGCCAGGATAACACCTGGCCAGGATAACACTTGACCAGGAAAACACTTGACCAGGATAACACTTGACCAGGATAACACTTGACCAGGATAACACCTGGCCAGGATAACACTTGACCAGGATAACACTTGACCAGGATAACACTTGACCAGGATAACACCTGGCCAGGATAACACCTGGCCAGGATAACACTTGACCAGGATAACACTTGACCAGGATAACACTTGACCAGGATAACACCTGGCCAGGATAACACCTGGCCAGGATAACACCTGGCCAGGATAACACTTGAGCAGGATAACACTTGACCAGGATAACACTTGACCAGGATAACACTTGACCAGGATAACACCTGGCCAGGATAACACCTGGCCAGGATAACACTTGACCAGGATAACACTTGACCAGGATAACACTTGACCAGGATAACAATTGACCAGGATAACACCTGGCCAGGATAACATTTGACCAGGATAACACCTGGCCAGGATAACACCTGACCAGGATAACATCTGACCAGGATAACACCTGACCAGGATAACACCTGGCCAGGATAACACTTGACCAGGATAACACTTGACCAGGATAACACCTGACCAGGATAACACTTGACCAGGCTAACACCTGACCAGGATAACACCTGACCAGGATAACACCTGACCAGGATAACACCTGGCCAGGATAACACTTGACCAGGATAACACTTGACCAGGATAACACTTGACCAGGATAACACCTGACCAGGATAACACTTGACCAGGATAAAACCTGGCCAGGATAACACCTGACCAGGATAACACCTGACCAGGATAACACCTGACCAGGATAACACTTGACCAGTATAACACTTGACCAGGATAACACCTGACCAGGATAACACCTGGCCAGGATAACACTTGACCAGGATAACACCTGACCAGGATAACACCTGACCAGGATAACACCTGGCCAGGATAACACTTGACCAGGATAACACTTGACCAGGATAACACTTGGCCAGGATAACGCTTGACCAGGATAACACCTGGCCAGGATAACACCTGACCAGGATAACACTTGACCAGGATAACACTTGACCAGGATAACACCTGACCAGGATAACACCTGACCAGGATAACACCTGACCAGGATAACACTAGACCAGGATAACACCTGACCAGGATAACACCTGACCAGGATAACACCTGACCAGGATAACACCTGGCCAGGATAACACTTGACCAGGATAACACTTGACCAGGATAACACCTGACCAGGATAACACCTGACCAGGATAACACCTGACCAGGATAACGCTTGACCAGGATAACACTTGACCAGGATAACACTTGGCCAGGTTAGCGCTTGACCAGGATAACACCTGGCCAGGATAACACCTGACCAGGATAACACTTGACCAGGATAACACTTGACCAGGATAACACCTGACCAGGATAACACTTGACCAGGATAACACTTGACCAGGATAACACTTGACCAGGATAACACTTGGCCAGGATAACACTTGACCAGGATAACACTTGACCAGGATAACACTTGACCAGGATAACACCTGACCAGGATAACACTTGGCCAGGATAACACTTGACCAGGATAACACTTGATCAGGATAACACTTGACCAGGATAACACTTGACCAGGATAACACTTGACCAGGATAACACCTGACCAGGATAACACCTGACCAGGATAACACCTGACCAGGATAACACTTGACCAGGATAACACTTGACCAGGATAACACTTGGCCAGGATAATGCTTGACCAGGATAACACCTGGCCAGGATAACACTTGACCAGTATAACACTTGACCAGGATAACACTTGGCCAGGATAACGCTTGACCAGGATAACACCTGACCAGGATAACACTTGACCAGAATAACACTTGACCAGGATAGCACTTGACCAGGATAACACTTGACCAGGATAACACCTGACCAGGATAACACCTGACCAGGATAACACCTGACCAGGATAACACTTGAACAGAATAACACTTGACCAGGATAACACTTGACCAGGATAACACTTGACCAGAATAACACTTGACCAGGATAACGCTTGACCAGGATAACACCTGACCAGGATAACACCTGACCAGGATAACACCTGACCAGGATAACACTTGACCAGGATAACACCTGACCAGGATAACACTTGACCAGAATAACACTTGACCAGGATAACACTTGACCAGGATAACACCTGACCAGGATAACACTTGACAGGATAACACTTGACCAGGATAACACCTGACCATGATAACACCTGACCATGATTACACTTGACCAGGATAACACTTGACCAGGATAACACTTGACCAGAATAACACTTGACCAGAATAACACTTGACCAGGATAACACGTGACCAGGATAACACCTGACCAGGATAACACCTGACCAGGATAACACTTGACCACGATAACACTTGACCAGGATGACACCTGACCAGGATAACACCTGACCAGGATAACACTTGACCAGGATAACACTTGACCAGGATAACACTTGACCAGGATAACACCTGACCAGAATAACACTTGATAAGGATAACACCTGACTAGGATAACACCTGACTAGGATAACACCTGACCAGGATAACACTTGACCAGGATAACACTTGACCAGGATAACACCTGACCAGGATAACACTTGACCAGGATAACACCTGACCAGGATACCACGTGACCAGGAGAACCCCTGACCAGGATAACACCTGACCAGGATAACACCTGACCAGGATAACACCTGACCAGGATAACACTTGACCAGGATAACACCTGACCAGGATAACACTTGACCAGGATAACACTTGACCAGGATAACACCTGACCAGGATAACACTTGACCAGGATAACACCTGACCAGGATAACACTTGACCAGGATAACACCTGACCAGGATAACACCTGACCAGGATAGCACTTGACCAGGATAACATTTTACATTACCCGCTCAGCTGATTGTGAGAAGATCAGAATGACCAACCGTACTCGCCCACTCCACCTCTCACACATCCCACCCACTCGCCTCTAAACACCACACTCACCCCCATAACATACCTCCCTCACGTACTCAAAAATCTACCTATAGGCTTCCGGGGGAACATGGTTAACGCGTAAACCTACAAATGGAAGATGAGTTGAAATGAAAGTTGTGCGAGTGTTGGCGAGCCTGGCAGTAAAGTTTCACAAATATACCGCCAGGTAGCGAGAAGAAAACAAGACATGTCTGCCAGGGGAACTGCACACATTTTTTAGCCGTGTGAGTCCATTTCCTTCGCTTTTGGGTGCCTGAGGCGTGCCTGCAGGAGCACGGGGTAAGGTGGAAGAGGGTGGGAAGGTGTAAATGGCGGTAGGTGGTGTGTGCAGTGCAGGGGAGGAGTGTGATGGAGGCTGTGTCAGGCTGTCACCTGCATGGAATGTTTACTGTGTAACACGTAGTCAGGTGGAGGGTCCCTGGGGGCCCCTTAATAGATTCTCTCGTCTTTCCTAGGTTGTTACTAGCTGTCCTTATCTTCCCCAGGTCATCACTAGGTGCCCTCACCGTCCTCAGTTTCTTACTAGGTGTCTTCACCTTCCCCAGTTGTTTACTAGGTGCCCTTCTCTAGGTCATCACTAGGTGCCCTCACCTTCTCTGGGTCATCACTAGGTGCCCTCATCTTCTCTGGGTCATCACTAGGTGCCCTCATCTTCTTTAGGTCATCACTAGGTGCCCTTACCTTCTCTAGATCATCACTAGGTGCCCTCACCTTCTCTAGGTCATCACTAGGTGCCCTCACCTTCTCTAGATCATCACTAGGTGCCCTCACCTTCTCTAGGTCATCACTAGGTGCCCTCACCTTCTCTGGGTCATCACTAGGTGCCCTCATCTTCTCTAGGTCATCACTAGGTGCCCTCACCTTCTCTAGGTCATCACTAGGTGCCCTCATCTTCTCTAGGTCCTTATTAGGTGCCCTCACCTTCTCTAGATCATCACTAGGTGCCCTCACCTTCTCTAGGTCATCACTAGGTGCCCTCATCTTCTCTAGGTCCTTATTAGGTGCCCTCACCTTCTCTAGATCATCACTAGGTGCCCTCACCTTCTCTAGGTCATCACTAGGTGCCCTCATCTTCTCTAGGTCCTTATTAGGTGCCCTCACCTTCTCTAGATCATCACTAGGTGCCCTCACCTTCTCTAGGTCATCACTAGGTGCCCTCACCTTCTCTAGATCATCACTAGGTGCCCTCACCTTCTCTAGATCATCACTAGGTGCCCTCACCTTCTCTAGGTCATCACTAGGTGCCCTCATCTTCTCTAGGTCATCACTAGGTGCCCTCACCTTCTCTAGATCATCACTAGGTGCCCTCACCTTCTCTAGGTCATCACTAGGTGCCCTCATCTTCTCTAGATCATCACTAGGTGCCCTCACCTTCTCTAGATCATCACTAGGTGCCCTCACCTTCTCTAGGTCATCACTAGGTGCCCTCATCTTCTCTAGGTCATCACTAGGTGCCCTCATCTTCTCTAGGTCATCACTAGGTGCCCTCATCTTCTCTAGGTCATCACTAGGTGCCCTCACCTTCTCTAGATCATCACTAGGTGCCCTCATCTTCTCTAGGTCATCACTAAGTGCCCTCACCTTCTCTAGGTCATCACTAGGTGCCCTCATCTTTAGGTCATCACTAGGTGCCCTCACCTTCTCTAGATCATCACTAGGTGCCCTCACCTTCTCTAGGTCATCACTAGGTGCTCTCACCTTCTCTAGGTCATCACTAGGTGCCCTCATCTTTAGGTCATCACTAGGTGCCCTCACCTTCTCTAGATCATCACTAGGTGCCCTCACCTTCTCTAGATCATCACTAGGTGCCCTCACCTTCTCTAGGTCATCACTAAGTGCCCTCACCTTCTCTAGGTCATCACTAGGTGCCCTCACCTTCTCTAGATCATCACTAGGTGCCCTCACCTTCTCTAGATCATCACTAGGTGCCCTCACCTTCTCTAGGTCATCACTAAGTGCCCTCACCTTCTCTAGGTCATCACTAGGTGCCCTCATCTTTAGGTCATCACTAGGTGCCCTCACCTTCTCTAGGTCATCACTAGGTGCCCTCACCTTCTCTAGGTCATCACTAGGTGCCCTCATCTTCTCTATGTCATCACTAGGTGCCCTCACCTTCTCTAGGTCATCACTAGGTGCCCTCATCTTCTCTAGGTCATCACTAAGTGCCCTCACCTTCTCTAGGTCATCACTAGGTGCCCTCATCTTCTCTAGGTCATCACTAGGTGCCCTCACCTTCTCTAGGCCATCACTAGGTGCCCTCATCTTCTCTAGGTCATCACTAGGTACCCTCACCTTCTCTAGATCATCACTAGGTGCCCTCACCTTCTCTAGGTCATCACTAGGTGCCCTCATCTTCTCTAGGTCATCACTAGGTGCCCTTACCTTCTCTAGGTCATCACTAGGTGCCCTCATCTTCTCTACGTCATCACTAGGTGCCCTCACCTTCTCTAGGTCATCACTAGGTGCCCTCATCTTCTCTAGGTCATCACTAGGTGCCCTCACCTTCTCTAGATCATCACTAGGCGCCCTCACCTTCTCTGGGTCATCACTAGGTGCCCTCATCTTCTCTAGGTCATCACTAGGTGCCCTCACCTTCTCTAGGTCATCACTAGGTGCCCTCATCTTCTCTAGGTCCTTATTAGGTGCCCTCACCTTCTCTAGGTCATCACTAGGTGCCCTTACCTTCCCCAGGGCCATACTAGGTGCCCTTACCATCCCCATGACCTTACTAGTTGTCCTTAATTCTTTAGATCATCACTAGGTGTCCTTGTCTTCCACCGGTCTTTACTAGGTGTCCTTGTCTTCCACCGGTCTTTACTAGGTGTCCTTGTCTTCCACCGGTCTTTACTAGGTGTCCTTGTCTTCCACCGGTCTTTACTAGGTGTCTTCAGCTTCTCTAGGTCATCACTAGGTGCCCTTACCTTTCCCAGGCCCTTACTAGGTGTGTTTACCTTCCCAGGTCCTTACTAGGTGCACTTACCTCCTCCAGGCCCCTACTAAGTGCCCTCACCTTCCCCAGGTCCTTCCTAGGTGCCCTCATCTCCCCCAGGTCCTTACTAGGTTCCCTCACCCTCCAGGTCCTTACTAGGTTCCCTCACCCTCCAGGTCCTTACTAGGTGCCCTCACCTCCCCCAGGTACTTACTAGGTACCCTCATCTCCTCCAGGTCCTTACTAGGTTCCCTCACCTCCCCCAGGCCCTTACTAGTTGCCTTCATCTTCCCCAGGTCCTTACTAGGCACCCTCACCTTTCCCAGGTCCTTACTAGGTGCCCTTGCCTTCCCCAGGTCCTTTCTAGGTGTCTTCACCATACTCAGGTCCTTACTAGGTGCTGTCACCAGACCCAGGCCCTTACTAGGTGCTCACATCAGACCCAGGTGCTTACTAGGTGCTCTTACCAGACCCAAGTCCTTACTAGGTGCCCTCACCTTCCCCATGTCCTTACTAGGTGAACTTGCCTTCCCCAGGTCCTTACTAGGTGCCCTCACTAAACCCAGGTCCTTACTAGGTGCCCTCACCAGACCCATGTCCTTACTAGGTGCCCTCACTTGACCAAGGTCCTTATTAGGTGCCCTCATCGGACTCAGGCACTTACTAGGTGCCCTTACCAGACCCAAGTCCTTATTAGGTGCCCTCACCTTTCCCAGGTCCTTTCTAGGTGCCCTTGCCTTACCCAGATCCTTACTAGGTGCCCTCACCAGACCCATGTCCTTACTAGGTGCCCTCATCAGACCCAGGTGCTTAATAAGTGCCCTCACCAGATCCAGGTTCTTACTAGGTGCCCTCGCCTTCCCAGGTCCTCATTCCTGTGTGTCCCAACTACTGGACCACTATGACAAGGTCCTTACTAGGTACCCCTCACCAGACCCAAGTCCTTAGTAGGTGCCCTCACCTTCCCAGGTCCTTACTAGGTGCCCTCATCAGACCCAGGTGCTTAATAAGTGCCCTCACCAGATCCAGGTTCTTACTAGGTGCCCTCGCCTTCCCAGGTCCTCATTCCTGTGTGTCCCAACTACTGGACCACTATGACAAGGTCCTTACTAGGTACCCGTCACCAGACCCAAGTCCTTAGTAGGTGCCCTCACCTTCCCAGGTCCTTACTAGGTGCCCTCACCAGACCCATGTGCTTAATAAGTGCCCTCACCAGACCCAGGTTCTTACTAGGTGCCCTCGCCTTCCCAGGTTCTCATTCAAAATCAAAATCAAAATAAAAAAAATTATTTCTTTGCAAAGGTTACAATGTATGTTTACATTTCATAATTTGATTGGTACAAAGAAAGCCACTATCACACTGAGGCATTTTGGGCAGACTTAACCTAATACTTAAAGACTGCTTAAGTCTAGACAGGTGAAGAGTGGTAGATTACGAATGTACAATATTTTACTCTAATATTAATATGAGGTAGTACAGTTTATGATACAAACATACATTTTTAAGTTTTCAGTACAGTGGACCCCCGGTTTACGATCACCTCCCAATGCGACCAATTATGTAAGTGTATTTATGTAGGTACGTTTGTACGTGTATGTTTGGGGTCTGAAATGGACTAATCTAATTCACAATATTCCTTATGGGAACAAATTCGTTCAGTACTGGCACCTGAACATACTTCTGGAATGAAATAATATCGTAAACCGGGGGTCTACTGTAATGACTTAATAGTTAAGGGATAATAAAATGTTTGGGAGAGTTGTTTTAAACTTGGTTAGAGATTAGCATAGTGTGGGTATGCTTGTTACTGAGAGATGCGATGATGTTTAAGTACGTATAGTCTTAAATTGATTTGTGGGCAGGGGACCTCTTGCTATTTTGGGCAGAGAATTCCAGATCTTTTGGCTCTTTATGTGTGTTGCATTTTGCATAGTGTGCCCTCATCTTCTCTAGGTCATCACTAGGTGCCTTCACCTTCCCCAGGTTATCACTAGGTGCCCTTACCTTTTCCAGGCTCTTACTGGGTGCCCTTACCTTTTCCAGGCCCTTACTGGGTGCCCTCACCTCTTGGTCATCACTAGGTGCCCTCACTTTCTCTGGGTTATCACTAGGTGCCCTCACCTTCTCTAGGTCATCACTAGGTGCCCTAACCTTCTCTTGGTCATCACTAGGTACCCTCACCTTCTCTAGGTCATTACTAGTTGCCCTCACTTCCTCTGGGTTATCACTATGTGCCCTTTCCTTCCCTAGGTCATTGCTAGGTGCTCTCACCTTCCCCAGGTCCTTACTAGGTGCCCTCACTTTTCATAGATCCTTACTAGGTACCTTCACCTTTCCCAGGTCCTCAGTTTTCCCTAGGTTCTCACTAGGTGTTCTCATCTTTCCTAGGTACCTACCTTAATAGGTGCCTCACCTTCTCTAGGTTCTCACTTGGTGCCTTTGCCTTCTTCAGGTCCTCACCTGGTGCCATCACATTTTCTGTTCCCTCACTAGGTGTCCTCACCGTGTTTGGGTCCTCAACTGGTGCCCTTGTCTTCCCCCAGGTCCTTGCATAGTGCCCTCATCTCTCCCACGTTCTTGCCTAGTGCCCTCTCTTTCCCCAGGTCCTTTCTCTAGGTTTTTCACCTTTCCCAAGTCCTTGTCATCTCCAAGGCCTCACCTTTCCCAATGTTGTGGGTTTGGGGTTTGAAATGTGGGTGTGTTTGGAGAAATACACAATATCTCTGCACATGTTTATTGGACAGAAAGGATGTGTTGTATGCCAGCATATCCTAAGTGTATCTTTTCAGCTTGTCGTCTGTATGTTGACTTGCCATGCCCCCATGGGCAAGCTGGGGTTTGAAACTAGAGGTCAGTGTCATTCACCTTTACATTCCTAAGCTGTGACACAGTAATGGCAAACATGCTACGTACATACCATTGGCACCAGGTCCTCATCTTTCCCAGGCCTTCACATTCCCCAGGTCCTCACGTTCCCCAGGTCCTCACGTTCCCCAGGTCCTCATGTTCCCCAGGTCCTCACCTTCCCCAGGTCCTCACCTTCCCCAGGTCCTCATCTTCCCCAGGTCCTCACCTTCCCCAGGTATACTCAACAAGCTTATCTCCCTGTAATTCATACACTCATTCTTGTACCCTTAATTACACCATGTATATATCCCTTGTCTTTCCTTTATCTTGTCCCAGATTTTTTCATTGACATTAACTTTTATCACATTATTATTATTCCTCTGCTGTAACATAATTTTTATCCTTCCCATTCAATTATTAATTTTGATTTACGTATATGTAAATAGTATTGTCAACCAATTCTCACTTGCGAGCTGTGACCAGGTCTTACCTGTCATTACCTTGTATTAGAAGCATAAACAGTTCCAGAACTCTGTGTTCACTTAAATACAGTAATGAAATACTGTGCATACTATGGGTTTCTAGCAAAATCTGTATCACTTGTTTGCTTTTTCTGTGAATGAAATCAGATATTAATATTCATATTTGTATCATTTATATTTCCCCCCCCCTTTTTTTTTAAATAAAATTTATCATTAGGTTTTCCTGTGAGGTTGAACTAGTGTTATTTATTCCTAGATTGTTGTATTAGGTAACATTAGAATAGGTGAGTGAAAAGAATGTAGAAGGTTGGGCAAAAATAAAATTCTTGTTTGTCATTTGTTCTCATGGAAAAATGAAAATAAAAGAAGCATAGTAAAGTTTCTTAGAATGAAGTAATGCTTGGACTAGAGTTGTTGTTATGGATGGGCATGCCATGTTGTGCAAGAACAATATTGATAGGAGACTGTACTTACCATGCTGGTGGGTAGTGGAGATATGGTGTACAGTATTGAATGCATGTAAATTGGGGGGGTTACCAACTTTTTTGGCCAAGTAGGTCATATTAAAATTTAAAATTCGTGAAGGTGCCAGGCTTTAGAAACAAAGTGGGTTGCAAATGTACATGCTGCATTTATCATTCACTATCTCAAGTAAACATAGTGATAATCACAGCTTTAATACCTGTATAAATTTGAAAAAATGTAGAGGTGATCACTGCCAATTATAGTAACTTCATGGGTCCTCAGCTGTTCCCTTATTTCTCCCCAGAATTTCAAGAAAGGGAATTAAAGCTCTCAGTGACTGAGAGGCAACAAACTAAATGGAAGGACAGAATGCAAAGAATCTAGGACAATGACAAAAATACTAACTCTGAAATTTAATACACTACATGAAGCTGCGGCATGTTCAAATTTCTCTAAAGAGGATACTTTAGATAATCTAAAGTTTGTTTCAACATATCGAATAAGTGATGGGAATGTGTTTCTTTCTCTGGGTCATCCTACCTTGATGGAAAATGGCTGATGTGGTAAAAAAAATATTAATTGTATATATATGTACAATAATTGGGCAATGTGTGGTATGAATATTATGCAGAGAATTGGGAGCGTGGAGATAGAAGGTGTACGATTACCAAAAGTACTATTCAGAGGGCTGAGGATGGGATGTTGAGGTGGTTTGGGCATTTAGAGGGGACGAGGGTGTATAACTCTAGGGTTGAGGGAAGGAGGGGTAGGAGTCATTCTAGAAGAGGTTGGAGGGAGGGGTAAAGGAGGTTTTGAGGTTATTGGCTTCTGTAAATGCCTTGGATAGGAGTGAGTGGAGGGAGGCAAGTAGTTTTTATGACTTGACATGCTATTGGAGTGTGAGCAAGGTAACATTTATGAAGAGAGGAGAAACTTAGTGACATACTTGTTTACCGACCACTTGGATTTACAACCAGCTCTCCAACCAGTATGCAAACCTAAATAATGTATATTAGAGTTGAGTTCCTCTATTCTGTTTATTACATTATACAGGAAACTACTATATAAACATTTAAAAATATACCAGAAATGTTATAAATGGTGCACACATGATATTAAAAAAATACCTAAAGATGGTTGACACAGATCCACTACCAGTATAGTGTGCTCCTTGCTTAATGACCAATTTGCTTACCGACGTACTCTTAGGAATGGAACCCTGTTCTTAAGTGAGGAGAGGCTGTACAGTACCTGCACTCTTAAAGAAGGGTGAGGATGTTGCAGCTCATAGGGCCATTTGAACTGACATGTCTGCATGCTTGAATGAATGAGTGATGGTTAAAGTGTTTCTTCTTTTTTAGGTCACCCTACTTACGTGGCAAATAGACAGTGCGTTAAAAAATGTACATTAATTCTAAAGGGAGCACACACACACAATAAGGAATGCTGCATTAATGTTATGATATACTGTATAGCTATTGACTCTAAGGAAGATGCACTATTATGTAGTTTACCCAAAATGCTGTGCATCCTATGGGATGCATATGTTGTATAACAATTTGAAATCAAAACTTTGAATTTATATGTCCATGATAATTACTCAAATTTTTATACTTTTCTAATTTGGTGATTCTTCTATGGTTCCAAAGATCTTCTCTATATGCTAATGCAGTATGTACAGTTGCTATGAAATTAGCTCATGTTTTCTTAAACTTATTTCCTTGCTCAATTTCAGATTATTCGTCTTTAATGATGACTTTTCTACATATGTTGTGGCCTGGCTAAGGATGTTTTCCTTGCGTATAGTAACAGTTGACCACTATCAGGGAGCACCTGTAAATGGTTTGGATCCCCAATATTCAACTTTTCGGGGAGCTCCAGTAAAACGTGTTCCTGTGTTACGTATCTTTGGTGCCACACCTAAAGGTATGTCTTCCTTCTTGAAAATATTTGGTAAAAATGTTACATAATAATTCAATTGCAAAGGTAAAACCAATTACAAACCTGTTGTATGATTTCACATAATTATTTTTGTTTTACGGTTCAGGCACTTACAAAATGTTGCAGCTAATTTCTCCACCACACAGGACAAAAGGCCTGTCTTCACATCCATGGTGTGTTTCCATACATTCTGGTCCCATGTGATGGATCCGAGCCTCTCACCCGTCTCCCTTATACTTTGGCTGCTGGTATTGACAGGGCGCTTAATATTGCCCTGGGTCATGCCTCGTCCAACACACAACATGTATATAAAATCACACCAGTGTCTGGAATGTAAGTACTGTATAGTAGTTCACAGCTAACCCTAAATGTGTTTCACTCTGCCCTGGACCATTATCAAGTTATGATTAGGAGAAAAGGGAAGAAATTCAGGAGAGACAGCAAGATCAGGAGAATTGAGGAGAGTCAAGGTCAGGTCAAGTAATGTAATGTGTTTCGAAGACTAGACCATTTAGCACTGTACTGGAAAAGGCAAACATCAACAGAAGCAAAACTGGGAATTCCTTCTGGCTTTCTTTCTTTTCCCCCCCCTCCCCTCACTTACTACTTGAAAATAGTCGATGGCAGACCAAAACGTTGTTAAGAGCCTCCTTTCCAAATTCTGGACTCATAGTGAATTGTTCTGGTTATTCAAATTCAAATTTTTATTTCTTCTTATGCTGTACAAAGATAATGTATTTACATGTAATAAAATAGGCACAAAAGAAAGCCACTAGTATTCACTACATTTTAGGCAAAGTAATCCTCTGTAAGTAGAGTAGTAATGCTCTTTCTTTACTGACAGCAAGTCAAAATTCTAAGGATAGTCTCTTTGTTTTGTGAAGCATTTAGGTAAAATAAAACTAATACAGTGGACCCCCGAGTTTCGTGATTAATCCGTTCCAGAGAGCCTGCCGAAAGTCAAAATTCACGAAACTTGAAACCATTTTCCCCATAAGAAATAATGGAAATAAAATTAATCCATTCCAGACACCCAAAAATATTAAAATAAATTTTTTTTTTAAAATTAAATAAAGATTTACATACTGAAAACAATCAGAAATCAAGTACATGCATTTAAAAAAATAATAACATTACACTTACCTTTACTGAAGACTTCTGGGTGGATGGAAGACGGGAGGAGGGGATAGGAGGAAGGTGTACACTATTGTTTGGAAGGAGAATCTCTTTCCATTAGGACTTCAGGTATGAAGTCCTTATCTGGGGTTACTTCCCTTCTTTGTTTTTTAAAGACACTGGCACTGGGAACAACTTGAGAGCCATTGGACCCCTGTCGCATAAAATTAAACACTTGTTGGGGTTTGAATTCTCCAGTGTCTACGCACTCCTTAAACTGCTGTACAAACTTCTCAGCTGCAATTTTGTCAGAACTGGCAGCCTCACCATGCCTTATCACACTGTGAATGCCACTACACTTCTTAAATCTCTCAAACCAACCTTTGCTGGCCTTAAAATCACAAGCATCACCACTTGTTGCAGGCAATTTCTTCACGAGATCGTCATGCAACTGCCTTGCCTTTTCACATATTATCGACTGTGTAACACTATCTTCTGCTAACTGTTTTTCGATAATCCACACCAACAATAACCTCTCCACTTCTTCGAGGATTTTTGATTTCCTTTTTGTCAGCATATCCACCCCTTTTGCAACAACAGCACACTTTATTTCCTTTCCTTTCACCACGATCGAAGTGATGGTTGAATGGGGTTTGCCATACATCCTGGCAAGCTCTGTAACACGCACTCCACTCTCATATTTTTAAATGATTTCCTTCTTGAATTCAATCGTGTTCTTCACTTTCTTTACCAAAGGGCTTGCACTAGCTTTTCTTGGGCCCATGGTGACTTATTTAGCAGTTGCAATCACAAAAAAACAATGGATTATTACATACGAACCCGCGGGGTGATGGTCACGTGTTGGTAAACAATGGCACACTGAGCGTGAATGGCGTGGGAGACTGGCTTTGTGTGCGTGGTGATGAGAGGACGGATACCGGACGGTTGCCAAATCACAAGTCTAATCACGAAACTCAAGGCCAAATTTTGCCAAAAATCTTGCTGAAAGTTGAATTTCACAAAAGTCGATGCTGCCGAAACTCGAGGGTCCACTGTACTTACAAACTATTTAACTGTAGGACAGGTGCAGTATGTATTTGAATTAGGATTCAACATGTAATTTATATTTTATGAGATGGTCTGCATGAACAGTTCCTGTACATGATAAAATGGCTAGTTTATGTATGGTATGTGTGGGAACAGTTTGGTTTCAGTAGTTTCAGTAGCTGGTGATAGTACACATGTGGCTTTCTTTATAGCATAGGTTGGCCATCACTAATATGGCAATCAATAATCCGGCACTAATTTTGGCTAGCATAATTTCAAATTTCCAGGGTTGAAACACAAACCTGCCACTACTGTTTGGTGGTGGTGCTTGCTGCATAAGTCATTCCATTTTTTTTTCTCCATTTATTGTTATAACCTGCTTACTTTCATTCTCGTTTTTTTTGGTCTCATTTGATAGAATGGAAGATATACAGTGGACCCTTGGTTATCAGCTGTTCCGCTTATCGGCTGGTTTTTTGGCTTCCGGTTATTGGCCGTTATTTCACTTATTGGCTGTATGGTATGCGTCGACCCGCCACTGCCGGCCTCTCATGCGTCAGTCTGGCTCTGTCTCTGGGCAAGTGAGGAAGCTTCTGCTCATTCATCCAAACATTTCACTGTAATTCATTCTTTTTTGTGGTTATTGATTAAGTGCAACTGTGAGATAAGTAACCATGGCCCCAAAGAAAGTTCCTAGTAAAGTTCCTTTGGTAAAAAAAGTGAGAAACATGATGGAATTTGACAAACAAGTTTTTGAAAAGTTTGAGAGTGG
Source organism: Cherax quadricarinatus (assembly GCF_038502225.1). Classification (NCBI taxonomy): domain Eukaryota; kingdom Metazoa; phylum Arthropoda; class Malacostraca; order Decapoda; family Parastacidae; genus Cherax; species Cherax quadricarinatus. Next base: position 3,707,340 of record NC_091292.1, read on the forward strand.
TTTTTGAGTGCTAGAACTTGCCAGGATGTATTGGAAAAACAAATCAACAATCACTTCTATCCTGGCAAAGAAAGAACAAATCAAGGAAGCTGATGTGGCAAAAGGAGTAAATGTGCTAACCAAACAAATGTCACCGATAATGGAAGATATGGAGAAGTCGTTGGTTTTGTGGATCACCGAAAAACAATTAGTGGGAGTTAGTGTTGTGGAGTCGATGGTTTGTGAGAAGGCAAGGCAGTTGCATGTGGATCTTGTAAAGAAAATGCCTAGAACAAGTGCTGCTTTTAGTGAATTTAGGGCCGGCAAAGGCTGGTTTGAGAGATTTAAGAAGCATAGTGGCATACACAGTGTGGTAAGGCATGGGGAGGTTGCAGGTTCTGACAAATGTGTGGCTGAAAAATTTGTGCAGGAATTCAAGGGGTATGTAGAGGCTGAAGGATTCCTCCCCCAACAAGTGTTTAGTTGTGATGAAACAGGCCTCTTTTGGAAGAAAATGCCAAAGAGGACCTACATTACACAGGAGGAAAAAGCACTGCCAGGACACAAGCCTATGAAAGACAGGCTTTCTCTCTTGTTCTGTGGTAATGCTAGTGGGGTTTTCAAAGTGAAACCTTTACTGGTGTATCACTCTGAAAATTCCAGTGTGTTCAAGGAAAATAGTGTCGTCAAGAATAGATTGTGTGTGATGTGGAAAGCTAATAATAAGGCATGGGTCACAAGGCACATTTTCAAAGAGTGGGTCCATGATGTGTTTGGCCCCAGTGTGAAAAAATACGTCCTGGAAAAGAAATTGCCATTCAGGTGCCTCCTGATACTGGACAATGCTCCTACTCATCCTCCAGACTTGGAAGGCCAATTGTTTAGGGACTTAAGTTTTATAACAGTGAAGTTTTTGCCTCCTAACACCACTCCTCTCATCCAGCCCATGGAACAGCAGATTGTTTCTAACTTCAAAAAACTCAAACACAAAAGCTGTATTTCAAAGGTGCTTTGAAGTGACCTCAGACACTGACTTGACCCTAAGTGAGTTCTGGAGGAATCACTTCAATATCCTCCATTGCATAAGCCTTATAGGTAAGGCTTGGGAGGGAGTGACTTCCAGGACTTTGAACTCTGCTTAGAGAAAATTATGGCCAGATTGTGTCCAAGAGAGGGATTTTCAAGGGTTTGAGGCTGATCCTGACGACCCTGTGCCTGTTGTGCAATCTATTGTGGCACCGGGGAAGTTCATGGGGTTGGATGTGAGTGGCGAGGATGTGGAAGAATTGATGGAGGACCACAGGGAAGAACTATCAACTGAAGAGCTGCAACATCTTCAACTGGAACAGCAACAGACTGCAGCTGAGGAAATTGCTTCAGAGGAGGAAGAGAGAGGGGAGAAGGTGCCTTCATTGATTAAGGACATGTGTGCAAAGTGGAATGAGTTGCAAAGTTTTGTTGAAAAGTATCACCCTGACCAAGCTGAAACAAACCATATCTGCAACATGTTCAGTGACAAAACTTTGCCCCACTTCAGGGAAATCTTAGAGACACCAGAAACAGACCTCTCTGGACAGATTTTTTATGCGACAGGGGTCCAGTGACTCTCAAGGTGGTCCTAGTGCCATTAAAAGACAAAGAAGGGAAGTAACCCCAGAGAGGGATTTGTTACCTGAAGTCATTATGGAGGGGGATTTCCCTTCCAAACAACAACCCCCAACTCCCTGTCTCCTCCTCCCTATCTTCCATAAGCCAAGAAGAGTCTTCAATAAAGGTATGTAATACTGATTTAATTGTTCATGTATTAATTTTATTAAGTCCTCATTGTTTTGTATTTGTAAAGCTATAATTAATCTTTAAAAAAAATATTTTTTTGTGAATATTTTTGGGTGTCTGGAATGGATTATTTTTTATTTTTTTTAATTATTAACACATTGGCTGATTCCCACCAAGGCAGGGTGGCCTGAAAAAGAAAAACTGTCATCATCATTCACTCCATCACTGTCTTGCTAGAGGGGTGCTTTATATTACAGTTATAAAACTGCAACATTAACACCCCTCCTTCAGAGTGTAGACACTGTACTTCCCATCTCCAGGACTCAGGTCCAGTCTGCTGGTTTCCCTGAATCCCTTCATAAATGTTACTTTGCTCACACTCCAACAGCAAGTCAAGTTTTAAAAACCATTTGTCTCCATTCACTCCTATCAAATACCCTCACGCACGCTTGCTGGAAGTCCAAGTCCCTCGCACACAAAACCTCTTTTATCCCCTCCCTCCAACCCTTTCTAGGCCGACCTCTACCCCGCCTTCCCTCCACTACAGATTTATACACACTCAAAGTCATTCTGTTTTGTTCCATTCTCTCCACTTGTCCGAACCACCTCAGCAACCCCTCCTCACCCCTCTGGATAATAGTTTTGGTAATTCCACACCTCCTAATTTCCAAACTATGAATTCTCTGCATTATATTCACACCACACATTGCCCTCAGACATGACATCTCCACTGCCTCTAGCCTTCTCCTTGTTGCAACATTCATCACCCATGCTTCACACCCATACAAGAGTGTTGGTACAACCATACTCTCTTACATTCCCGTCTTTGCTTCCACGGACAAAATTCTTTGTCTCCACAGACTCCTAATTGCACCGCCCACTCTTTTCCCCTCATCAATTCTATGATTCACCTCATCTTTCATAGACCCATCCACTCCCAAATATCTAAATACATTCACCTCCTCCATACTCTCTCCCTCCAATCTGATATCCAATCTTTTGTCACCTAATCTTTTTGTTATCCTCATAACCTTACTCTTTCCTGTATTCACTTTTAATTTTCTTCTTTTACATACCCTACCAAATTCATCCACCAACCTCTGCAACTTCTCTTCAGAATCTCCCAAGAGCACAGTGTCATCAGCAAAGAGCAACTGTGACAACTCCCATTTTGTGTTTGATTCTTTATCTTTTAACTCCACACCTCTTGCCAAGACCCTCGCATTCACTTCTCTTACAACCCCATCTATAAATATGTTGAACAACCACGGTGACATCACACATCCTTGTTTAAGGCCTACTTTTACTGGGAAATGATCTCCCTCTCTCCTACATACTCTAACCTGAGCCTCACTATCCTCGTAAAAACTCTTCACTGTTTTCAGTAATCTACCTCCTATATCATACACCTGCAATATCTGCCACATTGCCCCCTATCCACCCTGTCATATGCCTTTTCCAAATCCATAAATGCCACAAAAACCTCTTTACCCTTTACACACCCCTACCTTTCCTAAATCCTCGTTCATCTGCTATCCTTCTCTCCATCTTACTCTTAATTCTTCCAATAATACCTCTACCATACACTTTACCAAGTATACTCAACAGACTTTTTTTCTTTTTTCTCTCTCTCGGCAAACCGGCCGTATCCCACCAAGGCAGGGTGGCCCAAAAAGAAAAACGAAAGTTTCTCTTTTTAAATTTAGTAATCTCATCAGACTTATTCCCCTATTATTTTTGCACTCTCTTTTATCCCCTTTGCCTTTATACAGAGGAACTATGCATGCTCTCTGCCAATCCCTAGGTACCTTACCCTCTTCCATACATTTATTAAATAATAGCACCAACCACTCCAAAACTATATCCCCACCTGCTTTCAACATTTCTATCTTTATCCCATCAATCCCAGCTGCCTTACCACCTTTCATTCTACCCACTGCCTCACGAACTTTTCCCAGACTCACAACTGGCTCTTCCTCACTCCTACAAGATGTTATTCCTCCTTGCCCTGTACACAAAATCACAGCTTCCCTATCTTCATCAACATTTAACAATTCCTCAAATTATTCCCTCCATCTTCCCGATACCTCTAACTCTCCATTTAATAACTCTCCTCCTATTTTTAACTCTCAAATCCATTTGTTCCCTAGGCTTCCTCAACTTATTAATCTCACTCCAAAACTTTTTCTTGTTTTCAACAAAATTTGTTGATAACATCTCACCCACTCTCATTTGCTCTCTTTTTACATTACTTCACAACTCTCTTAACCCCTCTTTTTCTCTCCATATACTCTTCCCTCCTTTACATTAATTCTTATGGGAATTATTATTTCGGTTTTCGGCCATTTCAGTTTTAGGCCAGCCTTCTGGAATGGATTACAGCCGATAACCGAGGGTCCACTGTATTACAGAAATAGATATGATTTTGATTGGTTTCATGATGAAAAGTACCTTGAAATTGAGCTAAAAGTAGTGAAACTGTTTGATTTTTGCTGATGTTTATGAGTAAACAAATGACATCACCATCCAGCACGTCTCCAACTGGCCGGTCTAAAATGTAATCACAAATGGGTTGACATTATTTATACAATTATTACAATAATACAATAATCTACATAACAGTAAATCTTCTATTTTTTTGTGTGAACAAAAATTCAAAATGGAAAGCAAGAGTAATATAAGAGGGGCCTGGGGACGTGACTAATGAACAGAGAAAATGTTATTTTAGTGCCAGGAATGTCTGCATTATTCTGGACCCTATCTTGAAATTTGTGTGAAATTGGCCAAATTAACATTTTCTGACTTGGGTGGTTGAAATAGGTAATTGGGCAGTTTCTTGTACTCAGTCGACAGAATAGAAGGAATGAGTTTGGTAGACTGGAACAATGGAATGGGCCAAAAATAGGGCGTAAAGTGGGTGAAATCGCCGATGTGTAAATATCATCATTGGGTTAAGTGTATTCTAGCCTAACCACTCTGTGATCCAACAAAATCACTAATCTGATACCCCGCAGGTCCTGATGATGCCGGATTAATGATGGTCAGCTTGTATATGAGTAAAGGTATATTTGTTGTGCTTTAGTAAATTTATTATTGAGATTACTTCTGAGGTAGATGGTGGTAGAGGAACTTGGATAATTATATATCTGTAAGAAGGTCTCTGTCTTGGGCTTGGGAGGTTGAGATTTTTTTTGTGAGGTTTGAGCCTATCATTAAGAAGAAATATAGTTTGTTTTCCATTTCATTAATAAGGATGGGATGGGAAGTTTATTAGGTTTATAGAATTTAATTTCTTTTGCTCTAGGTAGAGGTACTTTATTAGAACTCAGTATATAGTATGAGGGAGTGTTTTCCAGGTATTTTTTATATCTTTGTTTTGATTTCTTTGTTAACATTGTTGTTTCGATTTCTATATTTGGTTAATGTTGTTGAGTATAATTTTTGTTTTCTTTGGATATTAGTCCCATTCTATTTTTTCTTTGTTTACAAATCTGAGGATTCTGTTAGTTATGAGCTACTTAGTCTCCTGGTTATATTTTTGTTATTTAGGGGGGCAATGCTTATTGGAGAGGCTTCGACTTTTTTTTTTATAGAAATATTTGGATACATGACTTAAGGTTTGATTGTTATTCTCTTCATTATTTTAATTTAATTGCCCTTATGTTATAGATGTGTACATGTTATGTACTTAACCACACATGTTGTTTCTGCATTCAGAGGTATTAAGTACTCAATAGTGATTTACTGGCTCTTCATATATCATATGCCTTATATGTACATGTACAGTACTTTTAACATTTACTCAAGTTAGTCTATCATGAAAATGCTAGCAATGTCTTGCTGAAATGTGTGTTTAATTTCAGACCATTTTATGGATACCATTCAAAGGAGCACCAGTTTCTCAAAATATTCTTCTACAATCCTTCTCTTGTTAAAAAGGCAGCAGAACTTCTTCAAGTAAGTTTGGTACTTAAACTTGAGTTAAATATTCTAAAATATTTCTTTCTGTGCCTTTTTGGTACAGCGAAGCCTCTGTATCTCTGACGTTGGTACTGTGCAGGAGGAATCTCCTGAAAAAAATGGCTATTTTTCTAGTTGCAAAAGAATCATTGTTTGCACTCCACTCTGCTGTGGGTAATGGCAGCAGCATCCACAGCTCTCCTCTACTCTTGTAACTATGTTATCACCTTGTGCATAGATATAACAAATAAAGTTGTGGTAGCAAAGTAAGAGGTGGTGGGTAGGGTATTGGTATTAAGATTTGAGCATATAGCTACAAGTTCACATAACATGTGCCTTATTTTTTCCCCACAGTTCTGAAAAACCCATGGTTTAAGTGGTAGGATGGTAGATCACAACTATCCAGGGCCTTAGATGTAAGGATTGTACGTAACTTTTTGTAATGTCAGAATGTGGTTTTATACTGTGGAAAAAAATAGGTTCCAGTACTGAACTTCATAGTTATAAATGAAATTCAGGAATGCTGCTCATTTATTTGTTGTGGAGCCCTTGCATACTGTTTAGTTATTAGACTTAAATTTATTCTAGTTTCATATATTATGTGATGCACTAGTAAACAAACGAGCATTATTGAAGTTTTGAATTCAATAAATGTTTTGAAATAGTCTGAACATTATTATTTATATTAAAACAGAACAAATGATTTCAGAATGGGGCCATTCACAACAAAGTATACCAGCCACACGAGTCACACGTGCCATATGTGTTGCAGTTTCTCATGGACCATAATCTACATGGAATGAATATGATACACCTTTCAACATGCAAGTTTAGGCAGATAGAGGGTAAGTATAATTTAGATATTTTGTTGGGGTATTAGTTTCTTATTTCTCCCTTACAAGCAGAAAATCACTGTAGTTATTTGTTGTTAATTGCAGTATATTGGGTCTTTAATAAATTGTCAGTGTATATCCACTATCATAACCAATTTCTAGTTCCTGTCTGTCACATTGTGAACATCTGAATTCCTTGTGCGTTTTATTTCAGTAGCCTGAATTTTAGACTTGTGCCTCCTTGAAGTACTGAAATATATACCTATACTGTATATACAGGTACAGTATTTCACTTCCAAGAGATGAAAGTTGGTAGTACAGATTACAGCATCTTTCTTTCTTTCAACACACCAGCCGTATCCCACCGAGGCGGGGTGGCCCAAAAGGAAAAACAAAAGTTTCTCCTTTTACATTTAGTAATATATACAGGAGAAGAGGTTACTAGCCCCTTGCTCCCTGCATTTTAGTCGCCTCTTACAACACGCATGGCTTACGGAGGAAGAATTCTGTTCCACTTCCCCATGGAAATAAGAGGAAATAAACAAGAATAAGAACTAGAAAGAAAATAGAAGAAAACCCAGAGGGATGTGTATATATGTGCTTGTACATGTATGTATAGTGTGACCTAAGTGTAAGTAGAAGTAGCAAGACATACCTGAAATCTTGCATGTTCATGAGACAGAAAAAAGGACACCAGCAATCCTTCTTTCTTCTTTCAACACACCAGCCGTATCCCACCGAGGCGGGGTGGCCCAAAAGGAAAAACGAAAGTTTCTCCTTTTACATTTAGTAATATATACAGGAGAAGAGGTTACTAGCCCCTTGTTCCCAGCATTTTAGTCGCCTCTTACAACACGCATGGCTTACGGAGGAAGAATTCTGTTCCACTTCCCCATGGAGATAAGAGGAAATAAACAAGAATAAGAACTAGAAAGAAAATAGAAGAAAACCCAGAGGGGTGTGTATATATGTGCTTGTACATGTATGTGTAGTGTGACCTAAGTGTAAGTAGAAGTAGCAAGACGTACCTGAAATCTTGCATGTTCATGAGACAGAAAAAAGGACACCAGCAATCCTACCATCATGTAAAACAATTACAGGCTTTCGTTTTACACTCACTTGGCAGGACGGTAGTACCTCCCTGGGCAGTTGCTGTCTACCAACCTACTACCTATAGATTACAGCATCTCTCTTCCTTTATTATACTTTAAAACATGATATTGTACCAACTTTGTTTACTTTTCCCTTTGCTTAACTCTTAATTGGATTTCCAGAGTAAATGACATTCAGATGCCATGGATATCCTTATTAATGCCAATGTATTGCACATGCAGAGGCTTTATCAAGTCAGTTTGACTTCATGAAGCCCTTTTGTGTCCTAAATATTGTCAGTAATAAAGGTATACATTGCATCAAAGTATTACTTTGCCTTGTTAGTATTTACATACAATTCCAGCTCTAATTTGATTTCTGTCAAAAGCTTTCCACCACAGATTTTTTAGGTCCTCACATTAAATATTGTGATTGAAAAAACTATTAGTGTAGAATTGGAACAAATTTAAGCAAATCTGATGATCTTCAAATTCACAGTCTCAAGTTATTGAGAAAAACAGTTCAAAACTAATAAATGTCACTGGACTTTGTTTAAAATTTTTGCTTGCAAATTTCTGATACAAGATGGAGATTCATTTGTTTTTACTTCTTTCCTTGAACCTTGTGTAGGGATTGATGATACAGAGGGTGTCTTTATACGTTCCCATGCTGGTGTATCAGAAAGTTTGGAGTCAGCCCCTACTCAGAGTTGTGGGAATGTAAGCAGCTCCCTGCATCCAAGTACCAAAATATGGACGAAAGAGAGCGTGCCACAGAGCCTGTGGTTGCCTGAAACTGTTTCCAGAATGACTACTTGTGAACTTGAGGTGGATGGCCTTTCTTTAGATATCCTTAACAGATTGCAAATTGGAAGTAAGTGTTTATGGTATTTTTAAGTTTTTGTTTGTGGCTTGTCATTTGTGTTTGTATTATACTACACACACAAAGTGTCCAATATACCTATGAATTAAATCTAATAAAGAATGATTGATGAAAGAAGGTATGGAGGAAGGAGAAGGAAGAGGAGGTAGAGGAGGTATGTCATAGGTTTGAGGCAGCATTTGCTATTACAATTATTTCAGAAAACAGTATTTTGTGTAGGAGTCTAGGGATATCTTCCATGATTGCCACAAAGGAATAGAATCATACCTAATTTTTTCATCTGTTACTTTTCACTCAGCTGGAGTAGCTACAAATCCTGGGCTGTCATACATATGGGAAGATGAGATAGAAAGACGGCAGGCTCGAGGGGGCTCAAGAGAAGACCTCCAGCCACCTGACTCTCCTCCAAGAACTAACGTCACCACCTCAAACTCGGAGCTGTTCTACAGATCTGTTCTAAAGGAGAAATTAACTGCTCTTGTAAGTTTATGAAACTTGTATTTCAATGAATCAAACTGAGTATTGGGTATTTTTATAGTTAACTTTGTTTTGAAATTAGTAACTTGTGCTGTTTTTTCACACATGCAAAGAGGAAATGTTCACCATCATTTATGCAATGGTTGTCGTGCCAGAAGGGCATGGTGCATCACTGTTCAAATGGCCCTCCAAACAATAACATCTTCACTTCTTCAGAGTGCAGGCATTGTACTTCCTACCTCCAGGACTGAAATCCAGCTTACCATTTTCCCTGAATCCCTTCATAACTGCTACCTTTCTCCCACTTCCAATAGTACAACAAATCCCTAAAACCATGTGTCTTTACTCAGCCAGATATAAGACACTTATATACAGCTTTCAGATGCTCAAGTCCTTACCACTTAGAATCTTTAGTCTCCCTCCAACCCTTCCTAGTATGACCCCAATGCCTCCAATCCACCTAGAATTTATACACTTTCTTGTCCATCCTTTTCTGCCTTCTTTCTTTCTTTCAACACACCGGCCGTATCCCACCGAGGTGGGGTGGCTCAAAAGGAAAAACGAAAGTTTCTCCTTTTACGTTTAGTAATATATACAGGAGAAGGGGTTACTAGCCCCTTGCTCCCGTCCTTTTCTGCCTTATCCTCTCTAAATGCCCTGGCCACCTCGGTAACCTCTTTCTGGCCTCTGAGTAATACCGTTAACCACCACACCATTTTTAATTTTTATGCTCAATTCTTTGCATAATACATAAATTACTCTCAAATATGTCATCTCCACTGCCTCCAGTCTCCTTCCTGCTTCAGTGTTTAAAAGTTCATGTCCCCCACCCATATAAAATGGTTGTTACTACTATACTCTGGGATTCCTCATTTTTGCCTCCGTAGATAAATTTCAGCAGGCATGTGTGAGCATGTTAGATAGTGAATGGTGATGAATGGTTTTGGGGACCTGACGAGCTGTTGGAATGTGAATAGGGTAAAATTTTGCGAAGGGATTCAGGAAAATTGGTTAGCTAGACTTGAGTCTTGGAGGTGGGAAGTACAATGCCTGCACTTTAAAGGAGGGTTTTGGGATATTGGCTGTATGGAGTGACAGCTAAACTGTCGTATCTGAGTGCCTCTGCAAAGACAGTAATTGTGTGAATGATGATGGTGTTGAATGATGGTGAAAGTGTTGAATGATGGTGAAAGTGTTGAATGATGGTGAGAGTGTTTCTTTCTTTTTTGGGTCACTCTGCCTCAGTGGGAGACAACCGTCATGTTAAAAAAAAATATGGTTTAATTGTTTTTCTATTTTTTTATTACTATTTTGATCTAAGGCTATGTACAATGAATACTTATAAAATTACAAATGTTTCAAAGTGTAATACTCCTCAAAACATGGAAATAAGACACATTGTTTGACTTACTGGATTATCCTGGGTTAAATATACTTAGTGTGCTTTATGGCTAAATTCCACTGTTAGAATCATGAATTTGTAATAAATTTGTAATGAATTATGGTAACCTAAAGCAGTAGGTGTCTGTGGACTAGGAGATTTAATAGCATCTACATAAGGAGATAGTGGAAGACGAGTAAGCAGCGAAGGATTGGAATGCTGCGAAGAAAGGCGTTGTGTAGATGGTTTAGAAAAGTGAGGAATTCATCTTCCTGGTAGTTGCACACCCTGTTTGCTTGTAGAGAAACTGGTGATGGAACAACAGCTCTTAATTTCAATGTTTACTTATGCTGGTTAGGCTTACTAGTACATCAGACAGTTATAACCTTGTGTAGTTAACCATGATACAATGTGTGGCCGTATATTTTTTTTTTCAAATGTACGAATAGACTGTAGAAGACCCCAAAAAGTTGTGATAAGGTCAAAAATAATGGTAGGTAGCATATTTCTCAGAAACTAGAGAAAGTGTAGAATTATTCAGTGAGACTAGTTCCAGAGTTAACCCCCTTGACTGTCGCAACCCCAAATCCTGAGGTGGCTCCTGGTGTCGCAAAATTTCCGAAAAAAAAATTATTTTTTTATGAAATGATAGGGAATCTTTTTCCAATTGTAATGACACCAAAAGAATGAAATTTGATGGAAAACTGATGGAATTACGCTCTAGCAAAGTTAGCGACCTCAGTGATATTTAGGAATTGGCGATTTCACCCACTTCGAGCCCTATTTTCGGCTAGTTCCATTGTTCCAGTCGACCAAACTCATAGCTATTTCTTTAGAACTCCGTTTTTTCTATCGATTGAGTACAAGAAGCTGCCCATTTACTGATTTCAACTACCCAGTAATGTGGTCAGAAATTTGCAATTTGGCCAATTTCACGAAAATTGAAAAATATGACAATTTCAAAATAGGGTCCAGAATGAACAACACAGACAATCCTGGCTCTAAAATAACATTTTCTTTGTTCATCAGTCACGTCTCCAGGCCCCTCTGATATTACTCTTGCTTTCTATTTTGAATTTTTATTCAAACAAAAAATAGAAGATTTACTGTTATGCAGACTACTGCAATATTGTAATAATTGTATAAATAATATCAACCCATTCATGACTGCACATCATTTGTTTACTTTTGAACATCGGCAAAAATCAAACATTTCCCCTACTTTGAGCTCCATTTCAAGGTTCCTTTCGTAGTGAAACCAATCAAAATCACCTCTATGTCTATAATATGTTTTCCATTCTATCAAATGAGACCAAGAAAACGAGAATACAACCATAAGTCCTATACGAAAATAGACCACCAATTTGGCATTTTAATTAAAAAAAAACGGTTGGAGTTTTTTTTTTCTCATTATGCACTTTGTGCTGCAGGATTTTTTTAATATGGTGCACACTGACCACACAGCCCCATTCTCTCACATGTGGGCCTACCAGCTTTCTCCTGCTTGATTTGAAGTTTCTAGAATTTATGAGTACAGTGGTCCCTCGTTTTTCGTAGTTCTCGGGAATCATAGATTTCGGAAATCATAGGGATATTTTCGTATAAACATGGGCTTGCTAATCATAGGCTGACTCGCGAATAGTAGTTCGTCCGGGACGCGTACGCACGGTGTGAGCCGGGGCGGCCTCCCTACCCAGCCAGTCTGGCATTGTTTACCAGTGAGCGAAGGTCCCCTCACGTGCTCCTACGAAATATTTCATAATATTCCACTCATTTTAGTGCTTGCAAGTACTAAATAAGCTACCATGGAGAAAATTGTGGCCAGATTGTGTCGACGAGGGATTTTGAAGGGTTTGGGACTGACCCTGATAAGCCTATGTCTTGTTAAATCAATTGTGGCACTGGGGAGTTCCATGGGGTTGGATGTGAGTTTGGAGGATGTGGAAGAGTTGGTGGAAGACCACAACGAAGAGCTCACCACTGAGGAGCTGCAAGAGCTTCAGCAGGAACAGCAACAGATCGCAGCTCAGAATCTTGCTGCAGAGGAGGAGGAAGAGAGATGGAAGAAGGTGCCTTCTTCAGAAATTAAAAAGATTTTTGCTATGTGGGGTAAGATGGAAAACTTTATGGAGAAACATCACACTGACAAGGTTGCTGCAAGCCATGTTGGCAACATGTACAGTGACAAAGTCTTGGGCCATTTTAGGGAAGTGTTAAAGAGACGCCAGAAACAGAGCTCTATCCACAGTTATTTTGCGAGACAGGACTATAGTGACTCAAGGTGGTCCTAGTGGCTTTAAGAAACAGAGAAGAGAAGCAACCCCAGAAAAGCAATTGGTACCTGAGGTGTTGATGGAAGGGGATTCCCCTTCCAAACTGTAAACAATCCAATCTCTCTCCTCCTCCAGTCTCCCATACACTAAGAAGAATCTCCAATAAAGGTAAGTGTTATGCTGTTAATGTTTCATTCATCATTTCCCATTGTATTGTTTATGTACTGTATCTATATTTCATGTAAAAAAATTTTTTGTTTTAATACTTCTGGGTGTCAGGAACAGATTAATTGTATTTACATTATTTCTTATGGGGAAAATTGATTTGAAAATCGTAGATTTCGATAATAGTAGCAACTCCAGGAACGGATTAACTACGAAAAACGAGGGACCACTGTATATATACTACGTCACAAACGGTGGCTCGTAAAACGTATATATACAACCGAAACAGTCAAAGGGTTAAGGGGTATAAGCTATAAGGAAAGGCTAAAGAATGGAATCTAATCACTCTTGAGGACAGAAGCACCAGGAGAGCCTTGATAAAAACATGCAAAATTCTCAGAAGAATTTATAGGGCAGATAGGGACAGGCTATTTGCAATACAGGACACAGGCATTTGGGGGTACTGTTGGAAACTAAAGACACAGATGAGTGAGAGGGATCTCAAGAAGTATTTCTTCAGTCTCAGAGTGGAAGTGGAATGACCTCGATGAAGAACTGGAGGTAGACTCTATCCATAGTTTCAAGAATTGTTACAATAGGGCCCATGAGGCTAGGAGAGAGTGAATTTGATAAGTGGCAAGTTGAGAGGTAGGGTTAGAAGCTAAGATCTGACCCTTACAACCATATATAGGCAAGTATCAGGGCCATATGTCTGCTCAAGTATTTATAAATAACTAAGATAATCTCATGAATTCATTGTAATTAGAACATCATTCCTGTCTATTATTTTTATTTTTTTTTATTATCACACCGGCCGATTCCCACCAAGGCAGGGTGGCCCGAAAAAGAAAAACTTTCACCATCATTCACTCCATCACTGTCTTGCCAGAAGGGTGCTTTACACTACAGTTTTTAAACTGCAACATTAACACCCCTCCTTCAGAGTGCAGGCACTGTACTTCCCATCTCCAGGACTCAAGTCCGGCCTGCCGGTTTCCCTGAATCCCTTCATAAATGTTACCCTGCTCACACTCCAACAGCACGTCAAGTATTAAAAACCATTTGTCTCCATTCACTCCTATCAAACACGCTCACGCATGCCTGCTGGAAGTCCAAGCCCCTCGCACACAAAACCTCCTTTACCCCCTCCCTCCAACCCTTCCTAGGCCGACCCCTACCCCGCCTTCCTTCCACTACAGACTGATACACTCTTGAAGTCATTCTGTTTCGCTCCATTCTCTCTACATGTCCGAACCACCTCAACAACCCTTCCTCAGCCCTCTGGACAACAGTTTTGGTAATCCCGCACCTCCTCCTAACTTCCAAACTACGAATTCTCTGCATTATATTCACACCACACATTGCCCTCAGACATGACATCTCCACTGCCTCCAGCCTTCTCCTCGCTGCAACATTCATCACCCACGCTTCACACCCATATAAGAGCGTTGGTAAAACTATACTCTCATACATTCCCCTCTTTGCCTCCAAGGACAAAGTTCTTTGTTTCCACAGACTCCTAAGTGCACCACTCACTCTTTTTCCCTCATCAATTCTATGATTCACCTCATCTTTCATAGACCCATCCGCTGACACGTCCACTCCCAAATATCTGAATACGTTCACCTCCTCCATACTCTCTCCCTCCAATCTGATATTCAATCTATTATTGTACAAGTATTTTTTTTATGCAATGAGTTTTTCTTCATTGATACTGAATGCAAATGTGCTGGGGTTTAATTGCATGTGAACTTGATCTTAAAGGAAAAGAAGGCTCATGAGTGCAGCGAAGAACTACCAAGCAGCCAGTACAGGATATCAGTCACTCCCGATGATTCCACATTGTGCTCGGCTACAACAGTAAATGCTATTACTAAGGCAGATGTTTCCTCATATGGGGTTAGTCATTACTTACCTTTTTCATTATAGTATTAGTGATTTAAAAATTAGCATTTTTCAGCAAATATAAGAAGAAATATGGTTTATAATAAGCATTTTTAGGTATGTATTTTTTACAAGATTGTTAAATTTAAAGTTAGTTACAGTATTTTTAATGTAAAGCTAAGTCTTGGGAAGAATGACTCATTGTTATCTTTGAGTTTATTGTCTAGTCTTCATCCCCTCTTCGTTTTTTTACTGTTATACTGTGTGGAGCACTGTGATTCAATCCTGTATGAGGATTATTCCACTTTGTCAACATGAGGCTGAATATTACTCAGAATAAATATTTTTAAGTAATATGAATGTTTAAATAAACTGAATTGAATCACCTGTAATGAATTTGAATGTGTTAGAATCCTATTTATTTGAAATATATTAAAATAAATCATAGATATTTTTGTGATGTATTCTCAATTTCTTCGTATTTATTCATTGGGTGATATGTCTCGGTTCCTCTTTTATAAATAATAATAATATCAAATTAAGTTCTCTTTTATTAACAATTGTAAGATTTAATATTTTTTACTAAATGCTAATTTTCCTATTCTGTTTGATTTATTGGTCCCTCTACTTTTTTGACTTCCTTTTATTTGTCAGTACAGTAGTGTACTTTCCTTAGGATGTCAGAGACAGACAAATTATGTCTTTAAACTGCATTTCACTCATTGTGAACTTCTTCATGTTAAACATTTTATAACATGAAGAAGCTTGGTCTGTGTGTCTTCAGTTTACTAATTGTTGGTTTACTCTCTCTCTCTCCTGTACTTTCCTTACTAATGCATGCTAAAGTACATACCTAGTTGCATCTGTAAGGGTTGAGCTCATATTGACTGGCTCCTCCAGGGCCTAATCATTTCTGAACCTGTGTATTGTGTTTGAAGTTGCACTCCTCTTGTATTGCTGCATAATCTGAAGTGCTGGAAAGTTTGCAGATGGGTAATACCAATTGTATTAATCTACTTTCAGAATGAAGGAGCTGGTATACCACGACAGGAAACAACAGATGAAACTTTAGAAGAATCTTGTGTGGATGAAGAGCTCATATTAAGTCTGACACAACAAGCACCTTCTCAGTGGAGTAAGTCAATAGGAGGATTTTATAACTCAAATATTCTTAATTTTCTGGAAAGGAAGGCAAATTACTAATGTAGTGGAAACTACTTAGCTACCTGTTGTAGAAAGGGCTAATAATGCTATATATTACTAGCTAAGGAGGGGTTCAAGTGATTTGGACATTTAGAGAGGATAGAGCAAAATAGGATGACTAGGAGAGTGTGTAAGTTTGGAGTGGAGTGAAGGAGGGATAGAGGTCATCCCAGGAAAGGTTGGAGGGAAGAGGGAGTCATACTAGGAAAGGTTGGTGGGAAGGGTGTCATCCCAGGAAAGGTTGAAAGGAGGGACTAAGGGAGTTTTGAGGAGGGTGTGAGTGCATTAAATAATAGTGAGTTGAGGCAAGTGGTTTTTATGATGTGCGAGCATGGTAACGTTTATGAAATGATTCAGGGAAACTGGTTAGATATGGGAAGTACAGTGTGAAGGCTTACTCAGCCCTCTTCTTTGCTAATAACTTCAGACAGTATTACCCAGGCTGGCTCCTCCTCAGGAAAATTAATGAATAGAAAAAGAAATAACAGACAAACATAAACACTTTATTATATAGAAAATATAAAATATAAAACACTTAAATATGAAATATTAATCCTACATTAAAGAAAATGAAAAATGAAAAATATAAATGATAACTGAATTCAACGCTAATATATATAGGGGTGTCTGGTGTTGGTGACACTGTGTTGTTGAAATCGTAGCCGTTGCTGATGATGGGGGGGGGGGGGGGTTGCAGGTGTTGGTTACGACCCACTGGCTAGTTCTTCACAGTATAGCCTTGAGTATTATATCCCGATGACAGGAAAGCAGGTTCTTTACCGCTGCAATGATGAGGGGTTACGTCCTGCAATTTCATACAGGTGCACAGGTAATTAAATCCAAAAAGGGGAAGTCTCAGGACGTTAGTCCATCTCCACCAGTTCTTCTCGTTGATCGACAGGTGACCCTCTCTGTCATCCAAGCTGAAAAGATAGACAGGTTACCCACTGCTTAAATAATCACTCTCCATGATAAGTACAATACCTAAAAGATGTGGTGATTATTACAACAGTCAACATAGAGCAAGGCTGAAAAGACTTAAGTGTATTATTGGTCAAAAGTGAAGCTTTCAATCCATAAATCCACTAGAATACAAGGCAGGCATGTACTTACAGTAGTGCTGGGAGCTGTGAGTCTAGTGATTACTGTTTGGACCAGAGCCCCACACGTCACCTTTTGGGGGGGGAAGGAGGGGAAGGGATAGTGGGAGCTAGACTGACCCTACTTTAACAAGCAGCAAGCAGTCAAACTATCACTTTCGGGGTGGGGGAAAAAGGTGGGAATAGCGGGAGCTTGACTTACCCTACCTTAACAAGTAGCCGGCAATGAAACTATTGTTACTATATACTCCCTCGCTACTCCTATCTATTGAACTTTTCCCTCACACTCCCCCTTACCAAGACTTATAGTCAAGGAGTATAAGAAGAATAGGCGAGGAAAAAGTTCTAACATGTGGAAGTCACGTAAGGCAACAAATCTTCTACTGACTGTCACGACTTAACCAGTCAGAGAAATAATTGGATGAACCATTGATATACACAATATGGAACTTAAAAGCCTGGAGTGCCAATGTCCACCTCAAGAGGCGACTGTTGGTTCCCTTAAAAGTTTCTAGGTATATCAAAGGTTTGTGGTCTGTTTCTAAAATGAATTCTTTTCCCAGCAAATAAAATTTAAGTTTGGAGATACCCCACACAAGGGCTAAACATTCCTTTTCTATTGTGGAGTATCTTGTTTCTGCAGGAAGGAGTTTCTGGCTTAGGAAGCATACAGGGAAGGGAGTACCATCATGGTATTGTAGTAACACCGCACCTAAGCCAGTATTGGAGGCATCAGTTCTTAAACAAAATGTTTTATTAATATCTGGAATCTTAAGTAGTATAGGGTCTTTCGAGAAGATATTTTTAATCTCGTTAAACTTTTCCCGAGCTACGTCGGAAAGTTCAAGAGGTTCCTTCACAGACTTTTTAAGGAAGTCGGATAAGATGCCTGTAAGATCAGTAAGGTTCGGGATAAACCGTGCATAAAAATTTACAGAACCAAGAAAGCTACGCATGAGCTTCTTGGTTTTGGGGAATTTAAATTCTAATAAAGCTTTGATCTTACTGGGGAGAGGCTGCAGAGAATTATTAGAAAGTATCAGTCCAAGATATCTAATCTTGTTATACCCAAGGAAGCATTTCTTCGGCTTGGCAGTGAGGCCATGTGAGCGTAACCTACGCAAAACTGATGTTAATGTTTGGATATGTTCGCCCCACGTGGATGTCATTACGTAAATGTTATCAAAATAAACTGAAACATTTGGCATATTACCCAAGACCTTTCTCATCAGTCTCACGTAGGTAGCACAGGCAGTTACCAAACCGAAGGGCATAGTTCTATATTGCATCAGTCCTTGGTGTGTAGGAAAAGCGGTGTACTGCTTAGAAGAAGGATCTAACATTACTTGATGATATGCCTGTGCAATATCAATCTCTGAAAAGAAGGAAGAGTCATAAAATTTGTGTAGATCGCTATCTATTAAGGGCATAGGCTCAGCATCCCACCGAGTTATAGCATTAAGGCCTCTGAAGTCAATAGCAAGTCTATATGAATTATCCTCCTTCTTAACCATGACTACTGGTGAACAATATGAAGATACTGAAGGTTCAATGATCTTTAGTTTTAATAATTTGTCTACCTCTCGGTCAAATGCATCCCTAAGGTGAACTGGAACTGGGTATAATTTTCGTTTGATAGGATTGTCCGTCACTAAGTCAGTCTTATGGACTACCGTGGAGGTAACACCTGGAATATCAGTAAAGACGTCTGAAAAGTTACTCACACATTGAAGTAGTTCATGTCTCTTATGGTCATCCAAAGATTCATTAATATTAATGTTGGTTGCGCCCGAGTGGTCAAGAGTCACCAAGTCATGTAATTCTTCATCATAGTCTAAGTTAGAGGTGTTAATTACGCACACTTTACATTCTTCAGTTGTCTTATCAAGTTCGTGTGGAAAAACTAAGTCAAAGTTATTAAGGCAGTTAACCGAATTTCTTCGGTAATATTTCTTAAGGATGTTGATATGATAAAGCTTAGGTTTCCCCTTGACTTCTATGAGGTAATCAACTTTCCCACAAATTTTTAATACTTTATATGGACCTTTCCATGCTACTAATAATTTATTTGACTTGATCGGCAAAAGTACAAGAACTTCATCCCCTACTTTAAAACTTCTCCTCTGACTTTTGAAATCAAAATATGTTTTGTACTGGTCCATTGACAAACTTAAGTTTTTCGAAACTATGTCAGAGGTCTCCTCAAGTTTAGATTTAAGGTCAAGGAGAAACTGGTAAGAAGACTGAACCTCAGCATTTACCTCCTCATTAGTCCATAAGTCATGAAGGATGGACAATGGGCCTCTGGCCTGTCTACCATAGAGAAGTTCAAAAGGTGAAAACCCCAAAGAGTCACTGGGAACTTCCCTCATGGCAAACAAAGCACAGGGTAGGTAACGATGCCACTCCTTAGGTTTAAGGGAGCAAAGTTTCCTTAAAATGGACTTGAGAATCGAATGCTGGCGCTCAATCCTCCCATTACAGCTGGGATGATAGGGTGTGGTGAAGAGAGGCTTCACTCCCAGAAGTTGGTATAGATGTTGCATTAAGTCAGATGTGAATTGTGTCCCACGGTCAGACAAAATTTCTCTAGGGATGCCCACTCTGGAGAAGATGGACAAAAGGGCTTCAGCCACCTCTGTAGTGGTTATGGTCTTTAAGGGTATGGCTTCAGGGAAACTCGAAGCATAATCAACTAATGTTAATATATATCTATGTCCCCCAGATGAAAGTGGAGATAAAGGACCAACGATGTCAATAGCTACTCTTTCAAACGGTACCGTAAAGATAGGCATTTTGACCATAGGTACTCGCCTGGTACCTCGGGAGGATGACAGTTGGCAAACTTTACACGATCTACAATAGGTAGTGACATCTGAGGACATTTTTGGCCAAAAATAGGTTTCCCTAATTTTATTTAAGGTTTTACGATGCGAGAAATGTCCGGCCACTGGCAGGTCATGAGCCATTTTAAGAACAGTCTCTCTGCATTGACTTGGAACAACTAAGATGGAATAGTCTATCTCATCTGAATTTAATTTGAATACTGACTTGTACAAGATACCTTTTATATATTCAAATTTATATGAAAAGTTTTTCCTTTGGATCACTTGATTTTGTTTAGCGGCATTATGGCAATTCTGAAGAGAAGGGCAATTACGTTGTAACTTGACAAAGGAGTCCTTCGATATATCTAAAGGCTTAAAGTCAGGGAAAATCAAAGGATGGACAGTAGGAGAAGCCTGGGCTTTGGTCTGAGCCCTAGTCAAGACATTTATGGTATCGGAGGTGATATCTTTACTTTCATCTAACAAGTGAACCGGTGATCCTACTACCTCGCTTTCGAGAGTAGCATCAATGGTTTTTAATCCCACATGAATCTCGCGAGACATTGTCTCATCTGAACTTTCAAGGGGCTTCTCTGACTCTACAGGAAGAGGATCTGAAAAGTTTATGTCCACCTTTGGCGATTAAAGGTCAACCTCAGAAGGAAGAATGGCACCTTTTACATTACCTATTAGTACGGAGCAAGAAGTGATGGGAGCTAGTACGGCTTCAGACCAACCTGTGAACCATTTAGACCTAATGTAACAACGGATGGTAGGAAAAGTGTCCGTACGGCCCAAGTAGTCTGAAAGTATAGCAGAGGAATGAGTTTCTTTAAGGTTAGGGAACAGCTTATCAGAAATGACTATACAAGTGCATCCAGTGTCTCGTAAAATGGTAGATACATTAAGTCCATTAACTGTTCCTGAACAGAAGGGTGCTTGGTCATTACAGTCTTTAAAACATCTTCCAACTTTTTGGACCTTCTTAGAAGGACAATCTGGACGTTTATGTCCCTTAACACCACACAAATGACAAACAGGAATAAAAGAAGTCATTTTACTTTCCATTAGAGGCTTTGATTTCTTAAGGTCTGATGAACCCTTGCCCTTAGGGTTCGATCCCTTTAGGTCTTTATAGGAATTGTGAGCCTCAGCATACAGGTCAGCAGCCTCAGCAACTTCCTCAGCTTTAATCAAGTTACGTTCTCTGATGAAAGTTCGTATCTGATGGGGAAGAGCTGTCAGGAACTGGTCAGCAACCATGAAGTCTCTAAGAGATTCATAACTGTGATCAGTTCCTGAACTCTCTATCCAAAAGTCGAACAAACGAAAGAGTGTTACCTGTAACTGCTGAAAGTTCTGGCCAGGCTGTAAGGTGGCATACCTGAAATCTTTCCTGTAAGAATTAGTGGTTTTTTGATATGCTTTAAGGATTGCCTTCTTCAGTAGGTTATAATTACATATGATATCGTGCGACAAAGTTGCATAGATATTCAAAGCTGTACCAGAAAATAACATTCCTAACCTGGTAGCCCAGGTGTCAGCAGGCCATTCACAGAGGGTAGCGGTATTTTCAAACTGATAATGCATGAAGTTATGTCTTCCCTCTCTGTGAAGGGAGGTAAATTAGGTGTTGGAATATGTGCACTGACTGCACGTTGTTCCATTACTCCTTCCTCTAATTGTTGTTGTGTAAGAGTTAACTTTTTATTCTTTAATTCAAGGCGAGATTTTTCGAGCTCGCAATCCTTTTCTCTCTCTATTAACTCAAGTTCTCTAGCTTTTTCCTCACGTTCTCTAGCTTTTTCCTAAACTTCTCTATCCTTTGCTCTTTCCTCAGGTTCTCTTATTTTAGCCTGTTCCTCAAGTATTTTAGCCTGTTCCTCACGTTCTCTAGCTCTTTCTTCATGATCAAGTCTATCACGCTCCTTTTTGTCTTCTCTTTCTCTTTCTGTCTTTCTTGGACTTCTCTCTCAATTCTCTCTCTCTCCTTTTTCTCTTCTCTTTCGATTCTCTCTCTCTCCTTTTCTTTTTCTCTTTCCCTTTCTGTCTCTCTTCTCTCTCAATTCTCTCTCTTTCAAGTCTTTCCTGGATCTTAGCACTAATGTAAGATTCTAAATTTTTCCGTTATTCCTAACTTCCAGCGTTCATCCAAAACTGGTATTCCTCCATGCTTGCAAGAATAACTTAAACTATCAGGGGAAATGAAATGAGTATTAAAGAAGACGGAGGGTTCAATTCCTGCTCCGTTCAAACTGTAAATAAACCAGAGGGCTCGATCCCTGCTTCAGTTAAACAATATGTATTAATTAAAACGAAGGGTTCTATGCCGGCTTCGAGCAAACAGTAAGTAGAATGGGGTCCCTTGACCATCCAGTCTTCTCACCAACAAATCAAGAGTGTCCAACGACAGTTCCCTTGATAAAATAAAGAGCTCAATGAAACAAATTGTCACTGGAAAATCTCGGGTCCCTAGAGTCTAATCCTCCAAAGTGTTTCAAGCTCACAAGAAAGGTGGCAGAATTAACTATTATATCCTGCCTGACTTGACTTACAATAAATTGAGACTATAACAATCACCAATGAAAAGCAGGGGTGTCACTAGCACGTTAAGAGACCATACAATAAGTGTCAGGGGCCCGAGACTGTTCAACTGCCTCCCAGCACACATAAGGGGGATTACCAACAGACCCCTGGCAGTCTTCAAGCAGGCACTGGACAAGCACCTAAAGTCAGTTCCTGATCAGCCGGGCTGTGGCTCGTACGTTGGTTTGCGTGCAGCCAGCAGCAACAGCCTGGTTGATCAGGTGCTGATCCACCAGGAGGCCTGGTCACAGACCGGGCCGCGGGGGCGTTGACCCCCGAAACTCTCTCCAGGTAAACTCCAGGTAAATCTTTTAAATACCTGTACCGTAGTCCTACCATAGAGAATAATTACTCATGGCTGGTGGTAACCGTCTGTGGTATGCAGCGTTGAAGTTCCAATGGTAGATTCGAGATGGAATTGAATCTTGATTCTGTCGAGTTGTATCCTGGCAAGGTCGCCACTTGTGAAGGCTTACTCAGCCCTGTAATAACTTCAGACAGTATTACCAAGGCTGGCTCCTCCTCAGGAAAATTAATGAATAGAAAAAGAAATAATAACAGACAAACATAAACACTTTATTATATAGAAAATATAAAATATAAAACACTTAAATATGAAATATTAATCCTACATTAAAGAAAATGAAAAATGAAAAATATAAATGATCACTGAATTCAACGCTAATATATATAGGGGTGTCTGGTGTTGGTGACACTGTGTTGTTGAAATCGTAGCCGTTGCTGATGATGGGGGGGGGGGGGGTCGCAGGTGTTGGTTACGACCCACTGGCTAGTTCTTCACAGTATAGCCTTGAGTATTATATCCCGATGACAGGAAAGCAGGTTCTTTACCGCTGCAATGATGAGGGGTTACGTCCTGCAATTTCATACAGGTACACAGGTAATTAAATCCAAAAAGGGGAAGTCTCAGGACGTTAGTCCATCTCCACCAGTTCTTCTCGTTGATTGACAGGTGACCCTCTCTGTCATCCAAGCTGAAAAGATAGACAGGTTACCCACTGCTTAAATAATCACTCTCCATGATAAGTACAATATTTAAAAGATGTGATTATTACAACAGTCAACCTAGAGCAAGACTGAAAGGACTAAGTTTATTATTGGTCAAAAGTGAAGCTTTCAACCAATAAATCCACTAGAATACAAGGCAGGCATGTACTTACAGTAGTGCTGGGAGCTGTGAGTCTAGTGATTACTGTTTGGACCGGAGCCCCACATGTCACCTTTCGGGGCGGGGGTAGGAGGAGGGGAAGGGATAGCGGGAGCTAGACTGACCCTACCTTAACAAGCAGCCGGCAGTCAAACTATCACTTTCGGGGTGGGGGAAAAAGGCGGGAATAGCGGGAGCTTGACTTACCCTACCTTAACAAGTAGCCGGCAATGAAACTATCGTTACTATATACTCCCTCGCTACTCCTATCTATTGAACTTTTCCCTCACACTGCCCTCATACATCTAGGAAATTTTCAGTAAAATCAACAGTAACTTTTATACTTGAAGTGAACAGTCTCTTAATTCATCTATATTGATCAATTCTAATGTTAAACATCATAGGAAATGACGTTTGATTGAGATTCTTGTGTGAAAATCAACATACAGTAGGGCTCCGCTTCACAGCATTTTGCCTTATGGTGTTCCGCTAATATGGCGATTTCAAATTATGACCAAAATTTGCTATACGGCAAGCGGTCTTTCAAATACGGCGCTCCCCACCCAGTTTGTTTACATTCTCCGTGAGCACATCTATTATGTCTGGAAACTTTCCAAAATTTCAAGCGTTTTAAAGTTATTGCGTATTTTATGTGTACTCTGATAATTATGCTTATGTGTACCTGTACCTAAACATACACACTGTGCTGGCATGCAGATACACATTAAAATCACAAAGTCTCTCTCTACTCATGATGCCATAGTAATACTACGTAATAATAATCTCCCTTGGGCACATTAAATGTCTTATTTTACGTTAATATAGACATTTTCATTAATCCATCTATGATATTTTCTTCAAAATTATATAAGAAATACATTACATAGCATATAAACATTATACATACACCCACAGAAGAAAAATTGACATAAATGAGATTTGTTTACAAAGCGGCTTTGTAGGAGTGTTGGAAGAATTACGTTTTCTCTAGTCAAACACTGCCTCGGTGGGAGACGGCCGACTTGTTGAAAAAAAAAAAAAAAAAAATTCCTTTCATATGCTTTCACTCTATATATAGCAATTCACAACCCTTGTGGGTTTAGTGCTTCTTTTTATGATTATAATAATAACTTATAATAATTTGTAATAATAATTTGTAGTAGGTTGGTAGATAGGAACCACCCAGTGAGGTACTACCATCCTGCCAGGTGTAAGTAAGTAAGTTTATTCAGGTATACACAAATACAGTTACATAGAATTATCATACATAGCAGCATATGTGTAGAGAGTGTAAAACGAAAGCCTGTAATTGTTTTACATGATGGTAGGATTGCTGGTGTCTTTTGTCTGTCTCATAAATATGCAAGATTACAGGTACGTCTTGCTACTTCTCCTTACACTTAGTTCACACTACACATACATGTACATGTTTATTTATACACACTCATATGAGTTTTCTTTGATTTTATCTTAATAGTTCTTGGTCTTATTACTTTTCCTTTTACATCCATGGGGAAGTGGAATAAGAATCTTTCCTCCGTAAGCCATGCGTGTTGTAAAAGTCAACTAAAATGCCAGGAACAATGGGCTAGTAACCCCTTTTCCTGTAATAATTACTAAAAAGAATAAGAAGAAAATTGTCAAAGTGGGAAGTCTGAATGTGCGTGGATGTTGTGCAAATGATAAGAAAGAGATGATTGTGGATGTTATGAATGAGAAGAAGCTGGATGTTCTGGCTTTAAGTGAAACAAAGCTGAAGGGGGTGGGAGAGTTTCAGTGGAGAGGAATAAATGGGATTAGGTCAGGGGTTTCAAATAGAGTTAGAGTTAAAGAAGGAAGGAGTAGCAATAATGTTGAAGGATAAGTTATGGCAGGAAAAGAGGGACTATAAATGTATTAATTCAAGGATTATGTGGAGTAAAATAAAGGTTGGATGTGAAAAGTTGGTTATAGTAAGCATATACGCGCCTGGAGAAGAGAGAAGTGTAGAGGAGTGAGAGATATTTTGGGAAATGTTGAGTGAATGCGTGGGGAGTTTTGAACCAAGTGTGAGAGTAATGGTGGTTGGGGATTTCAATGCTAAAGTGGGCAAAAATATTGTGGAGGGAGTAGTAGGTAAATTTGGGGTGCCAGGGGTAAATGAAAATGGGGAGCCTTTAATTGAGCTATGTGTAGAAAGAGGTTTGGTGATAAGTAATACATATTTTATGAAGAAGAGGATAAATAAATATACAAGGTATGATATAGCACATAATGAAAGTAGTTTGTTAGATTATGTATTGGTGGATAAAAGGTTGATGGGTAGGCTCCAGGATGTACATGTTTATAGATGGAAAACTGATGTATCGGATCATTATTTAGTTGTTAGAGTAAGAGGTAAATGGGAAAAGAGAAAAAATGGCAACAACAAGTAAGAGGGAGGTGAAAGTGTATAAACTAAGGGAGGAGGAAGTTCGGGTGAGATATAAGCAACTATTGGCAGAAAGGTGGGCTGGTGCAAGTATGAGTAGGGGGTGGGTTGAAGAGGGTTGGAATAGTTTAAAAAATGAAGTATTAGAATGTGGGGCAGAAGTTTGTGGTTATAGGAGGGTGGGTGCAGGAGGAAAGAGGAGTGATTGGTGGAATGATGAAGTAAAGGGTGTGATAAAAGAGAAAAAGTTAGCTTATGAGAGGTTTTTACAAAGCAGAAGTGTTATAAGAAGTGTAAAGTATATGGAGAGTAAAAGAAAGGTGAAGAGAGTGGTGAGAGAGCACAAAAGGAGAACAGATGATAGAGTGGGAGAGGCACTGTCAAGAAATTTTAATGAAAATAAGAAAAAAATTTGGAGTGAGTTAAAAAAGTTAAGAAAGCCTAGGGAACGAATAGATTTGTCAGTTAAAAACAGAGTAGGGGAGTTAGTAGATGGGGAGATGGAGGTATTGGGTAGATGGCGAGAATATTTTGAGGAACTTTTAAATGTCGACGATGAAAGGGAGGCGGTAATTTCATGCACTGGCCAGGGAGGTATACCATCTTTTAGGAGTGAAGAAGAACAGGATGTGAGTATGGGGAGGGTGCATGAGGCATTACGTAGAATGAAAGGGGGTAAAGCAGCTGGAACTGACGGGATCATGACAGAAATGTTAAAAGCAGGGGGGGATATAGTGTTGGAGTGGTTGGTATTTTTGTTTAATAAATGTATGAAAGAGGGGAAGGTACCTAGGGATTGGCAGAGAGCTTGTATAGTCCCTTTATATAAAGGGAAGGGGGACAAAAGATATTGTAAAAATTATAGAGGAATAAGTTTACTGAGTATACTAGGAAAAGTGTACTGTAGGGTTATAATTGAAAGAATTAGAGATAAGACAGAATGTAGGATTGCGGATGAGCAAGGAGGTTTTTAGAGTGGGTAGGGACTGTGTTTACCTGGAGAGTTTACCTGGAGAGAGTTCTGGGGGTCAACGCCCCCACGGCCCGGTCTGTGACCAGGCCTTCTGTGTAGATCAAGTGTTTACATTGAAGCATATATGTGAACAGTACTTAGATTTAGGTAGAGAAGTTTTTATTGCATTTATGGATTTAGAAAAGGCATATGATAGAGTGGATAGTGGAGCAATGTGTCAGATGTTGCAAGTATATGGAATAGGTGGTAAGTTACTAAATGCTGTAAGGAGTTTTTATGAGGTTAGTGAGGCTCAGGTTAGGGTGTGTAGAAGAGAGGGAGACTACTTCCCAGTAAAAGTAGGTCTTAGACAGGGATGTGTAATGTCACCATGGTTGTTTAATATATTTATAGATGGGGTTGTAAAAGAAGTAAATGCTAGGGTGTTCGGGAGAGGGGTGGGATTAAATTATGAGGAATCAAATACAAAATGGGAATTGACACAGTTGCTTTTTGCTGATGATACTGTGCTTATGGGAGATTCTAAAGAAAAATTGCAAAGGTTTGTGGATGAGTTTGGGAGTGTGTGTGTAAAGGTAGAAAGTTGAAAGTGAACATAGAAAATAGTAAGGTGATGAGGCTATCAAATGATTTAGATAAAGAAAAATTGGATATCAAATTGGGGAGGAGGAGTATGGAAGAAGAGAATGTTTTCAGATATTTGGGAGTTGACGTGTTGGCTGATGGATTTATGAAGGATGAGGTTAATCATAGAATTGATGAAGGAAAAAAGGCGAGTGGTGCGTTGAGGTATATGTGGAGACAAAAAACATTATCTATGGAGGCAAAGAAGGGAATGTATGAAAGTACAGTGGACCCCCGCATAACGATCACCTCCAAATGCAACCAATTATGTAAGTGTATTTATGTAAGTGCATTTGCACGTGTATGTTTGGGGGTCTGAAATGGACTAATCTACTTCACAATATTCCTTATGGGAACAAATTCGGTCAGTACTGGCACCTGAACATACTTCTGGAGTGAAAAAATATCGTTAACCGGGGGTCCTCTGTATAGTAATACCAACACTCTTATATGGGTGTGAAGCTTGGGTGGCAAATGCAGCAGTGAGGAGGCAGTTGGAGGCATTGAAGATGTCCTGTCTAAGGGCAATATGTGGTGTAAATATTATGCAGAAAATTCGGAATGTGGAAATTAGGAGAATGTGTGGAGTTAATGAAAGTATTAGTCAGAGGGCTGAAGAGGGGTTGTTGAGGTGGTTTGATCATTTAGAGAGAATGGATCAAAGTAGAATGACATGGAGAGCGTATAAATCTGTAGGGGAAGGAAGGCAGGGTAGGGGTCGTCCTCGAAAAGGTTGGAAGGAAGGGGTAAAGGAGGTTTTGTTGGCGAGGGGCTTGGACTTCCAGCAGGCATGCGTGAGCGTGTTTGATAGGAGTGAATGGAGACGAATGGTATTTGGGTCCTGACGAGCTGTTGGAGTGTGAGGAGGGTAATATTTAGTGAAAGGATTCTCCTTTTTCTATATAGCTCTTGTTCTTTATTTCGTCTATTGTCCATGGGGAAGTGGAGAAGAATCTTTCCTCCGTAAGCCATGCGTGTCGTATGAGGCGACTAAAATGCCGGGAGCAATGGGCTAGTAACCCCTTCTCCTGTAGACATTTACTGAAAAAGAGAAGAAGAAAAACTTTATAAAACTGGGATGCTTGAATGTGCGTGGATGTAGTGCGGATGACAAGAAACAGATGATTGCTGATGTTATGAATGAAAAGAAGTTGGATGTCCTGGCCCTAAGTGAAACAAAGCTGAAGGGGGTAGGGGAATTTCGGTGGGGGGAAATAAATGGGATTAAATCTGGAGTACTGAGAGAGTTAGAGCAAAGGAAGGGATAGCAGTAATGTTGAAGGATCAGTTATGGAAGGAGAAAAGAGAATATGAATGTGTAAATTCAAGAATTATGTGGATTAAAGTAAAGGTTGGATGCAAAAAGTGGGTCATAATAAGCATGTATGCACCTGGAGAAGAGAGGAATGTAGAGGAGAGAGAAAGATTTTGGGAGATGTTAAGTGAATGTATAGGAGCCTTTGAACCAAGTGAGAGAGTAATTGTTGTAGGGGATCTGAATGCTAAAGTAGGAGAAACTTTCAGAGAGGGTGTGGTAGGTAAGTTTGGGGTGCCAGGTGTAAATGATAATGGGAACCCTTTGATTGAACTTTGTATAGAAAGGGGTTTAATTATAGGAAATACATATTTTAAGAAAGAGGATAAATAAGTATACAAGATATGATGTGGGGCGAAATGACAGTAGTTTGTTGGATTATGTATTGGTAGATAAAAGACTGTTGAGTAGACTTCAGGATGTACATGTTTATAGAGGGGCCACAGATATATCAGATCACTTTCTAGTTGTAGCTACACTGAGAGTAAAAGGTAGATGGGATACAAGGAGAATAGAAGCATCAGGGAAGAGAGAGGTGAAGGTTTATAAACTAAAAGAGGAGGCAGTTAGGGTAAGCTATAAACAGCTATTGGAGGATAGATGGGCTAATGAGAGCATAGGCAATGGGGTCGAAGAGGTATGGGGTAGGTTTAAAAATGTAGTGTTAGAGTGTTCAGCAGAAGTTTGTGGTTACAGGAAAGTGGGTGCGGGAGGGAAGAGGAGCGATTGGTGGAATGATGATGAAAAGAGAGTAGTAAGGGAGAAAAAGTTAGCATATGAGAAGTTTTTACAAAGTAGAAGTGATGCAAGGAGGGAAGAGTATATGGAGAAAAAGAGAGAGGTTAAGAGAGTGGTGAAGCAATGTAAAAAGAGAGCAAATGAGAGAGTGGGTGAGATGTTATCAACAAATTTTGTTGAAAATAAGAAAAAAGTTTTGGAGTGAGATTAACAAGTTAAGGAAGCCTAGAGAACAAATGGATTTGTCAGTTAAAAATAGGAGAGGAGAGTTTTTTAAATGGAGAGTTAGAGGTATTGGGAAGATGGAGGGAATATTTTGAGGAATTGTTAAATGCTGATGAAGATAGGGAAGCTGTGATTTCGTGTATAGGGCAAGGAGGAATAACATCTTGTAGGAGTGAGGAAGAGCCAGTTGTGAGTGTGGGGGAAGTTCGTGAGGCAGTGGGTAGAATGAAAGGGTATAAGGCAGCCGGGATTGATGGAATAAAGATAGAAATGTTAAAAGCAGGTGGGGATATAGTTTTGGAGTGGTTGGTGCAATTATTTAATAAATGTATGGAAGAGGGTAAGGTACGTAGGGATTGGCAGAGAGCTTGCATAGTTCCTTTGTGTAAAGGCAAAGGGGACAAAAGAGAGTGCAAAAATTATAGGGGGATAAGTCTGTTGAGTATAACTGGTAAAGTGTATGGTAGAGTTATTATTGAAAGAATTGAGAGTAAGACGGAGAATAGGATAGCAGATGAACAAGGAGGCTTTAGGAAAGGTAGGGGGTGTGTGGACCAGGTGTTTACAGTGAAACATATAAGTGAACAGTATTTAGATAAGGCTAAAGAGGTCTTTGTGGCATTTATGGATTTGGAAAAGGCGTATGACAGGGTGGATAGAGGGGCAATGTGGCAGATGTTGCAGGTGTATGGTGTAGGAGGTAGGTTACTGAAAGAGTGAAAAGTTTTTACGAGGATAGTGAGGCTCAAGTTAGAGTATGTAGGAAAGAGGGAAATTATTTCCCAGTAAAAGTAGGCCTTAGACAAGGATGTGTGATGTCACCATGGTTGTTTAATATATTTATAGATGGGGTTGTAAGAGAAGTAAATGCGAGGGTCTTGGCAAGAGGCGTGGTGTTAAAAGATAAAGAATCACACATAAAGTGGGAGTTGTCACAGTTGCTCTTTGCTGATGACACTGTGCTCTTGGGAGATTCTGAAGAGAAGTTGCAGAGATTGGTGGATGAATTTGGTAGGGTGTGCAAAAGAAGAAAATTAAAAGTGAATACAGGAAAGAGTAAGGTTATGAGGATAACAAAAAGATTAGGTGATGAAAGATTGGATATCAGATTGGAGGGAGAGAGTATGGAGGAGGTGAATGTATTCAGATATTTGGGAGTGGACGTGTCAACAGATGGGTCTATGAAAGATGAGGTGAATCATAGAATTGATGAGGGGAAAAGGGTGAGTGGTGCACTTAGGAGTCTGTGGAGACAAAGAACTTTGTCCTTGGAGGCAAAGAGGGGAATGTATGAGAGTATAGTTTTACCAACGCTCTTATATGGGTGTGAAGCATGGGTGATGAATGTTGCAGCGAGGAGAAGGGTGGAGGCAGTGGAGATGTCATGTCTGAGGGCAATGTGTGGTGTGAATATAATGCAGAGAATTCGTAGTTTGGAAGTTAGGAGGAGGTGCGGGATTACCAAAACTGTTGTCCAGAGGGCTGAGGAAGGGTTGTTGAGGCGGTTCGGACATGTAGAGAGAATGGAGCGAAACAGAGTGACTTTAAGAGTGTATCAGTCTGTAGTGGAAGGAAGGCAGGGTAGGGGTCGGCCTAGGAAAGGTTGGAGGGAGGGGGGTAAAGGAGGTTTTGTGTGCGAGGGGCTTGGACTTCCAGCAGGCATGCGTGAGCGTGTTTGATAGGAGTGAATGGAGACAAATGGTTTTTAATACTTGACGTGCTGTTGGAGTGTGAGCAAAGTAACATTTATGAAGGGATTCAGGGAAACCGGCAGGTCGGACTTGAGTCCTGGAGATGGGAAGTACAGTGCCTGCACTCTGAAGGAGGGGTGTTAATGTTGCAGTTTAAAAACTGTAGTGTAAAGCACCCTTCCGGCAAGACAGTGATGGAGTAAATGATGGTGAAAGTTTTTCTTTTTCGGGCCACCCTGCCTTGGTGGGAATCGGCCAGTGTGATAATAATAAAAAAAAATAAAGTCAGGGAAACCGGTTATTTTTATATAGCCGGACTTGAGTCCTGGAAATGGTAAGTACAATGCCTGCACTCTAAATGAGGGGTTCGGGATATTGGCAGTTTGGAGGGATATGTTGTGTTTCTTTATACGTACAGTGGACCCCCGGTTAACGATTTTAATCCGTGCAAGAGGGGTAATTGTTATGCGAAATAATCGTTATGTGAATGAATTTTCCCCATAAGAAATAATGGAAATAAAATTAATCCGTGCAAGACACCCAAAAGTATGAAAAAAAAAATTTTACTACATGAAATATACATTTTCCCACACACAAAGAGAAGGATACATGCACAATAGTAGAGTAGTACATGCACAGTATATATTGTGCATGTACTAGTCTACTAAATGAAGAATAAATGACACTTACCTTTATTGAAGATGCAGCAATGACTGATGAGACACTGTGTCCTGGGAGTGCCTTTTCCTCCTGAGTACTGTAGGTCCTGTTTGGCATTTTCTTCCAGAACAGGCCTTATCACACTGTGTATGCCACTACGATTCTTAAATCTCTCAAACCAACCTTTGCTGGCTTTAAATTCACCAATATGAGCACTAGTTCCAGGCATTTTTCCCTGTTCACCTGGGTGTTAGTCGACTTGTGTGGGTTGCATCCTGGGAGACAAGATTAAGGACCCCAATGGAAATAAGTTAGACAGTCTTCGATGACACTGACTTTTTTGGGTTATCCTGGGTGGCAAATCCTCTGGGGTTAATTGTTTCTTGGTATTCTCAATAAGCCACACCAACAACGGTGCTACAGCAGCAGCAGCAGCAGCAGCTGACAGTGCAGCAGCAGCAGCAGCAGCTGACAGTACAGCAGCAGCAGCAGCTGTACAACCAATAGTAGCGATGGTTGATTGGGGTTTATTATACAACCTGGCCAGCTCGGAGACATGCACTCCACTTTCATACTTATCAATGATCTTTTTCTTCATCTCTATTGTAATTCTCACCCTTATTGCTGTAGGGTTGGCACTAGAAGCTTTCTTGGGGCCCATGGTCACTTATTTTCCAGAAAAAGCACCGAAAACACTGTAATAATACGAAATATTCCGATTGTATGCTTGGATGTTACCGCGGAGGCTGGCTGGTAAACAATGCCACCGGCGGAACATGTGAGCGTGGCTCAGGCCGCACATTGGACGCGTCTCGGACGAAAATCGGTAAGCGGGTTTTTAAGCGGTATGTGAGGCAAAATTTTTGCGATTAAAGTAAGCGGTATGCGAAATAATCGCTATGTGATGCCATCGTTATGCGGGGGTCCACTGTATATGCTTCTAAACTGTTGTATTCTGAGCACCTCTGCAAAAACAGTGATTATGTGTGTGAGTGAGGTGAAAGTGTTGAATGATGATGAAAGTATTTTCTTTTTGGGGATTTTCTTTCTTTTTGGGTCACCCTGCCTCGGTGGGAGATGGCCGACTTGTTAAAAAAAAAAAAAATGATTTGTCAGAGCATTATTCCTTTTAAAAATTACATGAGAATGGAAGTGTTGGTCTTTAGTTATTCTACTATACCACTGTGGAGACAACTTGTACACAATGTAAGGTGTTTGTATGAATGTTTATGAACCATAACCAGATGCATCATCTGTTTGTTTACATAGTTGGTGGGGTGGCCAGGCAGGCTTCCCTACACTACCCTATCTACCACACGACTTTTTACAAATAAATACTTTTCACCTTTCACCCTACATTAAGACTACAAATATTTTAAGGTAAGTAATGAGTGTACTGTATATGCATTTTATCACTCTATGGAGCTTTAAGCATCGTCGTAGTATATTATATGTGGGTGGGGGTGGCCAGGAGGGCTACCACACCTAACTTCTTACAGTAAATACTACTCACCTTTTGCCCTACATTAAGACTATGAATATTTTGAGGTAAATAATGAATGTACTGTGTGTGTATTTTACTTTTTATTGTTTTTTTAATGCCTAGCCCTATTGCTAACTTAATATATGTTAGTGTAAACTTGTTATCTGGCATTTATATGCATTTGTAAGTGGAAAGAATGGTGTTCTGCTTTCCGGCGATGTCTGCTAACCTGCAGTAAAAGTGGGGCCCTACTGTAATGTGTTTCCTTAATGTATCTTCTATTATTTCTAAAATTGAAATTTCTTTGTAAAAATTAAATACCTTATTTTCAGTGGATTCAGCAGATGAAGAGCTATTAAGTGTTATGGTTGGATTAGCAGATGGCTCACAGATAGTTTCTCCAGATGATAATGATGCAGTTCTTTCCACACAGAAATCCATATGTGAGTTTTAAGCTTTACCTCTTTTTCAATGTCATTTGATTTAAAGACCAATAAAATGTTAGTTTATATGAGGTGATTTTTAATTATGTTTAGTTGTACTTTACAATATTGTACAGTATCAACATTATAAATAGTATATTTTTTTTGTAAGGTAAACCCTCTCAGAATATATGGGTTTTGTTCCTGGAAATCTGCTTGTACTGTAAAAATTTTATATGATGTGAAGAACTTTTTTCGTTTAACTCATTAACTATCTCCCACTAAGGTAAGGCAACCCAGAAAAAAAGGAAATGTGTTTACCATCTCTTATTCAGTATCAGTCTTACTGAAAGTGTGTGGATACCACAATTCAACTGACTCTCTTGACTGCAATATCTCCACTCATCTTTCAGAATACATGTGCTGTACTCTGCACCTCCAGGACTCAAGTCCAACTCACTGATATCCCCTGACTCTCTTCATAAGTGTTACCTTGCTCACACTTCAACCACATGTCAAGCCATAAAACCACTCTTGCTTGCTGGATGCTCTAACCCCTAGTACTCAAAACCTCCTTTGTCCCTTGCCCACACTCTTTCCTGGGATGACACATATTCCTCCTTTTCCCCCCCCCTCAAGGGAGGTTCCTTGATGCTGGTGAAGGGCTCTTGATCTAGGGAATTGCATCTGTACTCCAGTTCCCTGAATTGAGCCTGAATGCCTTTCATCCCCCCCCTTCCCAGGCGCTGTATAATCTCGATGGGTTTAGTGCTCCCCCATAATAATAATAATAATAATAATAATTAATAATAATAATAATAATAATATTTGAATGATGATGAAAGTATTTTCTTTTTGGGGATTTTCTTTCTTTTTTGGGTCACCCTGCCTCGGTGGGAGACGGCCGACTTGTTGAAAAAAAAAAAAAATAATATTCCTCCTTCCTTTCACCCCAGATTTATGGGGAGAAAAAAAACAATTATGTCCCTGAAACCTCCAGATTCCAGGTTTACCAAACTTTTTTCTAGTGTTCCATTCTTTGTAATATTTGCTACAGTACAACTTGGCTTGCATACTGGTAGTGCTTTCCTGTTGACAAGGAAGAGTGAGAAGAGGATTGATGTGGGCCTACTGGGCTGAGCTGGATGATTGATTCTCTGCAAAAGCACAGGCAGACTCCATCACACATGCACTTCCTTGAAGCTTTCTAAGACTTTCTACAGTACCACCATTGATTCACACTTATTCTTTTCTGGCACCTCCAGTATCACTAGTATTTCTCCTGGGTGCTATAGTTAATATCCAGTGATGAGGTGGGTTGAGAAAATATTGAAAATCCTTTGATTAATACAAATTGCATGAGGTAGGCAACACTCCTAGAAAAAGCAGTTGTCTGTGGTGTGAGTAACAAAAGAAAGGAGCTGTGGCTTCATGAGTACACTACCCTTATGCCCATCTGCCTAACTTGTCTCAGAAGGGAAGATTTCAAAAAAACTAGAACCAGGATTTTGTGCTTAATTTGATACTATGGAAGCCTATGGTGGTAGTACCAAAATTTTGCAAATTAGCTGAATCTTCCAGAGATTTTGTGCTATTAAAATTCATGGTTACCCAATTTTGAACTAATTTGCATCCAAATCACACTGTTACAAAAGGGCTTACTGTATTTAATTCATGAATTGTGACTATTCATTGGTTGAATGATTTTGTATTTCTCTATATCATTGATGCTAATTTTCACATTGTTTTAGCATATGTAAATAATGGATAAAAAGAAAAGCAGTATAATGTGATACTACAGGGTCGCATTGTATTGCATTTGTTATTGTCCATTTTGTTGATATTTTACACCATTTCTCTCCATGTGTAAATCATTATTTTGAAAATTTATCACAGGTTCTTCTGGGAAAGGGCTGAGTCAGAATCCAGCTTGGGAAGGCAATCTTGGCAGAGAAGATGAAAGTGAAGAAGAAGAAACTAGGGAAATGACTCAGCGCATATGGGATTCAATATTACCATCTGAAGAAGAGGCAGAGAATAGAGTGGAGGGCCAGGATAAACTGCATAAGCTTCCTTCCATGGTGTAAGTTAATATGAGTATTAGATATAATTAAAGTTCATGAGAAGAAGTAAATGTTCTTAATAGATCAGTATTTCATACCATACACAAATACCCACACATAGGAGAGAGAAGCTTGCGACCACGTTTCAGTCCGACTTAGACCATTTACAGGTCACATTAGCACAAAAGAGTGCAGGAGCCAGTATATATAAGTGAGGGGATTGGGACAGGACAAAGAGAGTAAGAAAAATAAGTAGTGGTAGTGGTAAGGGCCAATTCCAATGTTTCAGTCTACCGAAATCATAGCTATTTTGCTAGAATTCCATTTGTTCTATTGATTGAGTACAAGAAACTGCCCATTTACCGATTTCAACTACCCAATAACGTGGTGAGAAATTAGCAATTTGACCAATTTCACACAAATTTCAGAAGATGCCAATTTAAAAATAGGATCCAGAATAAAGAAGACAGACATTCCTGGCACTAAAATAACATTTTATCTGTTCATTAGTCACGTCTCCAGGCCCCTCTTAAATTGCTTTTGCTTTCCATTTTGAATTTTTATTCTCACAAAAAATAGAAGATTTACTGTTATGTATCCTATTGCATCATTGTAAAATCGGTATAAATAATATCAGCACACTTGTGCAAGAATATTAGACTCACCAGTTGATGTGTATTGGACGCGTGGCGTGATTTGTTTAGTCTTGAACACCGGCAAAAATCGAACATTTCCGGTAGTTTGCATTCAATTTCAAGGTACTTGTCATTGTGACACCAATCAAAATTACCTCTGTTTCTGTAATATATCTTCCATTCTATCAAATGAGATCAAGAAAACGAGAATACAACCATAAATACATACGAAAATAGACTGCAAAGTCGCTGTTTTAAACCCAAAACACGGTTGGAGTTTTTTTCCCTCATGCACTGTGTGCTGCAGGATTTTTTTTAAACTGCACACACTGACCATGCAGACCCATTCTTTCACATCTAGGCCTACCAGCCTTTTCCCCCTTGATCTGAGGGTGCTAGAATTTACGCGTACTAGTATGTCACTAACTGGTGTGTAAAATGTACTAGTATGTCAAAAACCCTGAAAGGGTTAATTTGTAAGAGCCTAAGTTCATTTGTTCTGCAAGTCAGTTGAAGCACCTGCAGTGTTTGTAGGTAAAGTAAAGTTGGTGTTCCATGATATTACATAGGCTTACATTACATCATCTTTCTTTCAACACACCGGCCGTATCCCACTGAGGCGGGGTGGCCCAAAAGGAAAAATGGAAGTTTTTCCTTTTACATTTAGTAATATATACAGGAGAAGGGGTTACTAGCCCCTTGCTCCTGGCATTTTAGTCGCCTCTTACAACACGCATGGCTTACAGAGGAAGAATTCTGTTCCACTTCCCCATGGAGATAAGAGGAAATAAACAAGAACAAGAACTAGAAAGAAAATAGCAGAAAACCCAGAGGGGTGTGTATATATATATGCTTGTACATGTATGTGTAGTGTGACCTAAGTGTAAGGAGAAGTAGCAAGACGTACCTGAAATCTTGCATGTTTATGAGAAAAAAAGGACACCAGCAATCCTACCATCATGTAAAACAATTACAGGCTTTCGTTTTGCACTCGCTTGGCAGGACAGTAGTACCTCCCTGGGCGGCTGCTGTCTACCAACCTACTACTTTACCTGCTTACATTACATATATGTTGTAAAATACTTGGAAAAGCACATAGTTATGCAAATCATTTTATGTAGACCAAGTCTTGACTTTAAAAATTATTTATTGTTCTAGCTTGTTTTTTGTTGAAGAATTATATAATTTTATTTGAATCATAAGGGAAAGTTTTACAATACTTTACCAGAAATATTCAGATTTTTGTGTTTTTATTATATGTAGTTGTGATTTTTTTCCTTTCTTTTCTTGGTTACTATATGGCATACAGTTATCTTTGGTATATGATAATTTGGCATGGGTATGGTGCATTTATTCCTATATATTGATCAAAATTTGGGGAGAGTTCCAGGACAAGACAATATTTTTGGGATTAAAGACTTTTACCATCTCCAGATATTAAGATTGCATAGGAACAAAGAGAATTTAGGAAGTGTAAGGGATGTGTAGACCAAGTGTTAACCTTGAGGCATGTAGGTAAACAATACCTAGGTAAGGATAAGAAGTTGCTTTCTGCATTTATGGATGTAGAAAAGGCATGTGATAGGGTGGTTTGGGGAGCAGTGTTGCAGATATAAATGTATGGAGTAGGTGATAGGTTATTAAAAGGAGTAAAAAAAGTCAACTAAAATGCCGGGAACAATGGGCTAGTAACCCCTTTTCCTGTAAAGATTACTAAAAAGAATAAGAAGAAAATTGTCAAAGTGGGAAGTCTGAATGTGCGTGGATGTTGTGCAAATGATAAGAAAGAGATGATTGTGGATGTTATGAATGAGAAGAAACTGGATGTCCTGGCTTTAAGTGAAACAAAGCTGAAGGGAGTGGGAGAGTTTCAATGGAGAGGAATAAATGGGATTAGGTCAGGGGTTTCAAATAGAGTTAGAGCTAAAGAAGGAGTAGCAATAATACAATTCAATAGTTATTTATTTATTTAGTTATTTATTGAGTAGCAATAATGTTGAAGGATAAGCTATGGCAGGAAAAGAGGGACTACAAATGTATAAATTCAAGGATTATGTGGAGTAAAATAAAGGTTGGATGTGAAAAGTGGGTTATAGTAAGCGTGTATGCACCTGGAGAAGAGAGAAGTGTAGAGGAGAGAGAGAGATTCTGGGAAATGTTGAGTGAATGTGTGGGGAGTTTTGAATCAAGTGTGAGAGTAATGGTGGTTGGGGATTTCAATGCTAAAGTGGGTAAAAATGTTATGGAGGTAGTAATAGGTAAATTTTGGGTGCCAGGGGTAAATGTAAATGGGGAGCCTTTAATTGAGCTATGTGTAGAAAGAAATTTGGTAATAAGTAATACATATTTTATGAAAAAGAGGATAAATAAATATACAAGGTATGATGTAGCACGTAATGAAAGTAGTTTGTTAGATTATGTATTTTTGGATAAAAGGTTGATGGGTAGGCTCCAGGATGTACATGTTTATAGAGGGGCAACTGATATATCGGATCATTATTTAGTTGTAGCTACAGTTAGAGTAAGAGGTAGATGGGAAAAGAGGAAGGTGGCAACAACAAGTAAGAGGGAGGTGAAAGTGTATAAACTAAGGGAGGAGGAAGTTCGGGTGAGATATAAGCGACTATTGTCAGAAAGGTGGGGTAGTGCAAAGATGAGTAGTGGGGGGGTTGAAGAGGGTTGGAATAGTTTTAAAAATGCAGTATTAGAATGTGGGGCAGAAGGGTGTGATAAAAGAGAAAAAGGTAGCTTACGAGAGGTTTTTACAAAGCAGAAGTGTTATAAGAAGAGCAGAGTATGTGGAGAGTAAAAGAAAGGTGAAGAGAGTGGTGAGAGAGTGCAAAAGGAGAGCAGATGAAAGAGTGGGAGAGGCACTGTCAAGAAATTTTAATGAAAATAAGAAAAATTTTTGGAGTGAGTTAAACAAGTTAAGAAAGCCTAGGGAAAGTATGGATTTGTCAGTTAAAAACAGAGTAGGGGAGTTAGTAGATGGGGAGAGGGAGGTATTAGGTAGATGGCGAGAATATTTTGAGGAACTTTTAAATGTTGAGGAAGAAAGGGAGGCGGTAATTTCATGCACTGGCCAGGGAGGTATACCATCTTTTAGGAGTGAAGAAGAGCAGAATGTAAGTGTGGTGGAGGTACGTGAGGCATTACGTAGAATGAAAGGGGGTAAAGCAGCTGGAACTGATGGGATCATGACAGAAATGTTAAAAGCAGGGGGGAATATAGTGTTGGAGTGGTTGGTACTTTTGTTTAATAAATGTATGAAAGAGGGGAAGGTACCTAGGGATTGGCGGAGAGCATGTATAGTCCCTTTATATAAAGGGAAAGGGGACAAAAGAGATTGTAAAAATTATAGAGGAATAAGTTTACTGAGTATACCAGGAAAAGTATACGGTAGGGTTATAATTGAAAGAATTAGAGGTAAGACAGAATGTAGAATTGCGGATGAGCAAGGAGGCTTCAGAGTGGGTAGGGGATGTGTAGATCAAGTGTTTACATTGAAGCATATATGTGAACAGTATTTAGATAAAGGTAGGGAAGTTTTTATTGCATTTATGGATTTAGAAAAGGCATATGATAGAGTGGATAGAGGAGCAATGTGGCAGATGTTGCAAGTATATGGAATAGGTGGTAAGTTACTAAATGCTGTAAAGAGCTTTTATGAGGATAGTGAGGCTCAGGTTAGGGTGTGTAGAAGAGAGGGAGAATACTTCCCGGTAAAAGTAGGTCTTAGACAGGGATGTGTAATGTCACCATGGTTGTTTAATATATTTATAGATGGGGTTGTAAAAGAAGTAAATGCTAGGGTATTCGGGAGAGGGGTGGGATTAAATTATGGGGAATCAAATTCAAAATGGGAATTGACACAGTTACTTTTTGCTGATGATACTGTGCTTATGGGAGATTCTAAAGAAAAATTGCAAAGGTTAGTGGATGAGTTTGAGAATATGTGTAAAGGTAGAAAGTTGAAAGTGAACATAGAAAAGAGTAAGGTGATGAGGGTATCAAATGATTTAGATAAAGAAAAATTGGATATCAAATTGGGGAGGAGGAGTATGGAAGAAGTGAATTGTTTTCAGATATGTACTTGGGAGTTGACGTGTCGGCGGATGGATTTATGAAGGATGAGGTTAATAATAGAATTGATGAGGGAAAAAAGGTGAGTGGTGCATTGAGTTATATGTGGAGTCAAAAATCATTATCTATGGAGGCAAAGAAGGGAATGTATGAAAGTATAGTAGTACCAACACTCTTATATGGATGTGAAGCTTGGGTGGTAAATGCAGCAGCGAGGAGACGGTTGGAGGCAGTGGAGATGTCCTGTCTAAGGGCAATGTGTGGTGTAAATATTATGCAGAAAATTCGGAGTGTGGAAATTAGGAGAAGGTGTGGAGTTAATAAAAGCATTAGTCAGAGGGCAGAAGAGGGGTTGTTGAGGTGGTTTGGTCATTTAGAGAGAATGGATCAAAGTAGAATGACATGGAAAGCATATAAATCTATAGGGGAAGAAAAGAGGGGTAGGGGTCGTCCTCGAAAGGGTTGGAAAGAGGGGGTAAAGGAGGTTTTGTGGGCGAGGGGTTTGGACTTCCAGCAAGCATGCATGAGCGTGTTAGATAGGAGTGAATGGAGACGAATGATACTTGAGACCTGACGATCTGTTGGAGTGTGAGCAGGGTAATATTTAGTGAAGGGATTCAGGGAAACCGGTTATTTTCATATAGTCGGACTTGAGTCCTGGAAATGGGAAGTACAATGCCTGCACTTTAAAGGAGGGCTTTGGGATATTGGCAGTTTGGAGGGATATGTTGTATATCTTTATACGTATATGCTTCTTAACTGTTGTATTCTGAGCACCTCTGCAAAAGCAGTGATAATGTGTGAGTGTGGTGAAAGTGTTGAATGATGATGAAAGTATTTTCTTTTTGGGGATTTTCTTTCTTTTTTGGGTCACCCTGCCTCGGTGGGAGACAACCGACTTGTTGAAAAAAAAAAAAAAAATATGAGGAGAGTGAGGCTCAGGCTAGGATATGCAGCACAGTGGGAGAGTACTATTTCTCAGCAAAAATAAGATAAAAACAAAGATGCATGGTATCACCATGGTTGTATAGCATGTTTATAGATGGGTTGTAAAAGCAATGAATGCTAAAGTGTTGTGGAGAGGTGTGGAATTAAAAGATTAATCTGATACAATCTGTTTTTTCATAAGGTTGAATCACAGTATATGAGGTGCTATCAAAAAGTTCCTAGACTGCTATGGAAAAAATATATAGGCTTATGTAATCACCTCATTGAAGTTGTCTTCCTTGAAGTATTCTTCTTGAGAGGTTATTATTCCAGTTTATACACTGATCCCAGCACTTCTGACACTTCTTTAAAAGTTTTTGGAACTCTTCTTTCCTAAAGGAACCTGGTGTGACCTGCTTTTCTGCTTGAATCTCCTTCACATTGTTAAAGTGCTGCCCCTTGGGTGCCAGTTTTATTTTAGGGACAGAAAAAAGCCACAGGGACTAGATCTGGGGATTAGGGAAGGTGGGGAGATGGCTACCTAGTTGTTTTTGTTCAGAAAACAATGGCCTTTCTGGGCTTGAGTCAACAGATGGGGCACAAATTTTGTATCCACTCATTTCATGTTCAAATTTTCGGTCACAATGCTTATCATGACCCATAAACTCCCACAGCACTTGCATTGTTCTGGATACTCTAATGATGATTTTCGTGAATAGCCTTCCTCACTTTTTCAGTGTTGGCATCTGTTTTTGATGTTGATGGACTACCAAAGCATTCATCCTCAGCCGACATTTGTCATGCTTTGAACTGAGAAAGCCATTCAAAATACTGTGTCCAACACATTGCTTTACCGTCAAATACTTGTTGTTTCTTGAGCTAGAAAGAGAATTTTGCACACAAACTGTTCTTTCTTTTAAAAATTTCATTCCTTTACACAAAAACACAACAACATACTGACTTGACAAAAAATGACCCTCTAACCTCAATGAAATGATCGACCGCACTGAAACTCTTCACACTACTTTGCAAAAGAGTGTATTAACATAACATGATTTAAGCCGCTACCATATTTTACCCTGGAAGCACTTGAAAGTTTGAGTTTGGGAACTTTTTGGTAGCTCCTTGTATATTATTAGTCATGCACCCGCATTCACTTTGTTTATGTTCTCATTTATAGCAGTTATGTTCTATGTTATAGCTATTATTGTACAACATTTATATTATTTACTGAATAGAACTCATTGTAGTAATTATTTATTATACTATCCAACATAAATAGATCCTATGCCCTCCTAGGTGAAGGGGGTAGGATAATTTTAGCAAAATTTCCATCTTTAATTTCTTTTGAATAGGCGGTATAAAGAATAAATTTATAAATTGTGAGAGATTATAATTTAATGAAGTAATAGAGATTTGTTCATATGTCTTCACTGGGTTTCACATTAGGAATTGCATGTTGCTACTTTTAATGGGCAACTTATGAATCACTGTATATAAATCTGTTGAGGTGGTTGTTGAGGTAGTTTGGGCATGTTTAGAGGATGGAGAGTGATAGGTTGATAGTGTATAAATCTGGAGTGGAAGGTAGGTCACCCCAGGAATTGTTGGAGGGAGGGGGTAAAAGAGGCTTCGAGTTCTTGGGGGCTAAAGCATCCAGCAGTTTGTGCAAGTGTGTTAGGAATGCATGGAGACAAGTGGTTTATTTTGGATGTGCTGTTGGAGTGTAAAGTAACTTTTAATGAAATGATTTAAGGAAATTGGTTAGCTAGAATTGATTCCTGGAGTTGGGAAGGGCATTGCCTCTACTCTGAAGGAGGGGTGGGACTATTGGACTTGGGAAGGGAGTAATCTGAAATGTGTTGTCAGCACTTTTCTGGAAAGACAGCAGTTGACTCAATGATGGTGAATGAATTATCTTGGGTCACCCTGCTGTGGTGAGAAATGGTTGTTGAGATTAAAAAAATTGTGGCATGTAATAGTATACTTAGTATTTACATTTAGTTGTGTAATAATTAGTATGCAAGTACAGTACTCAGTGTATGTATTGTATACCTTATTGATATTTATTTTTCA
The DNA here is from genome assembly GCF_038502225.1 of Cherax quadricarinatus. NCBI lineage: Eukaryota > Metazoa > Arthropoda > Malacostraca > Decapoda > Parastacidae > Cherax > Cherax quadricarinatus. Next base: position 3,751,252 of record NC_091292.1, read on the forward strand.
TATTTTTTTGTCCAGATAAATAGAAAAATATAATTCTGTGTAAATACATAGTAATAGCATTCCTTTGTTTCTCAGGAGGGAAGAAGACGGAAGTATGGAAGGTGTAGATCATTCATCGTTTTGCTTACCACAGCTTGATGGTCCTGCTGATTGTGAGCCACAGTCTAGATTAGCAGTAAGGACTAAGAGTTTTGGTACCAGAGAAACCTTTGTGCCTTCAGGTAGTGCCCGGATCTCGAAACAGAATCCTGTGATATTGAAAAAAGCACAAGACTGTAGTAACAAAGACAGAACTGACCATTTTGGTAAAATGACTCGATATAATGAGAAAGCTGCTGTTTCAGGGACAAATTCTCCTGAGAAGTCAGTGTCTCGTAGAATTTATAGTGTTATGAGTAAATGCTCTACTGATAAAAAAATAAGTTATAAGTGTAGTGATAGTGATTCTAGTGATGAAGATTTTGTGATTCCTCAGTTTGATGGTGCAAATGATTTTATTTCACGCAAGAGCAGACGGCAACAATCATCACACAGCAACACGAATGCCCAACGTAGCATGGAACGAAATGCATTTTCTGTGGCATCTCAGCGACACATTAACCATAGTAGTAGGTCCACATCAGATAGTACACGTGATACATTTCATGAAAATATTTTAAAAAGGAACAGAGGTGATGGAAGTATGGGGACTAGAGTTCCATTATCATCTCAACACTCCCATTCACAGCATCAAGGCCCTCACACGAGACATCAAGTTGCCTCACCCTCTGTGCCTTATTCTACTGCTTCCCAGGGTTCAGTGCCTTCCTCACTTAACAGTGTACCTGGTAATTCTTCATCCTCTGTTCCCTCTGACTTTGGTATTAATGAGATGCTTGACCTCCCAGACTTCATGGATTTATCTTCACGTATGTCTTTAGCTGAAGGCCAGAGTTCTAGTATTATTAGTAGTAATGCTTTACAGGGTAATACGTGCTCACAGGCTAAAAATAAGTCTTCCAGGGGGAATAGAAAAGTAAATAACCAGTCACAGCATTTAGCCAAAACCACAATGTCCAGGGAGGCTCATTTACCAGCGCAGTCACCTTCAGTAGCTGCTGTGCCAGGACAAATGAATATTACTCCTCTGTCAAATATTGGGGTATCTCGGAGAGTTCCTGGCATTGGAAATGCCCTGGTTGTGCCAGCACTTGTTACAAACACAAGAGTAAATGTAAGTGGTCTCAACAATTCTCAGATGGTACTTCCACCTAATTATGTTTTGCAGCAACCTGGTAATCTCAGTGTCAGACACTCACCTTTAGGTACTGCAAACCAAAATTCATCTGGCTTACTGTTAGTGTCACAGGCATCAGCCAGTCACATTGCCACCACTTCTTATGAGGGTTTACAAAAACACTCAAATTCTCGGGGGCATAATAAACATGATTCAGGAATGTCTCAGTCTCAAAGTCAACAAAATTTGGGTGTAAATAATACTGGTCAGGAGTCAGCATGTCCTCAAGTACCTAGTCAGAATCACAAAGTCTCTCAAAAAGCCTATGCTACACAATCTAAACAGGAATTGGAACAGAGTATGCCAGAGACTGCAGTTGGCATGTGTGGGGCAATAAAGACAGTATTTCGACAAAATTCTGAACACTCGGTATATTCACCCATATCTGATGAGTCTGATACAGATGTGCTAAATACTACTAGAAAAATTACTGCAAACAGTGATACCATTGAAACAATAGATAGTGAGCCTAAGATTACTGAACCCTCAGGCAGGGAAGATATTCTAAAACAAGCATTTGATATGACACTTTTTGAAGTTATTGATCTTGAAGTTGAACCTATGGATGCTGATGACAGTAATGTGGAGACTGAGTCAAACAATTTGTCTGAGGAAAAAACTGTAAGTATGCAAATTCAGCAGTCTCCCTATCTAACTACATATACACATGACTTTGACAGTGAAAATTTAATAGAAGCTAGCAATAATAATGAAAATAAAAGTGCAGTGGCCAAAAAGGCAGTGATGAAAGAAAGTGTAAAGTACGAGGATGGAAACAAGTTCAGTGGCAATGTAAGCCACCTCGAGCAAAGTTTAGCCACCATGTCTACAAAGGAGGCTCCTGCACCAAGTACAAAATTCAAGAAGGACAAAAAGGAAAGAGAGAAGGTACATAATAAGCAGAAGACTTTGAGGTAAGCTTTTGTTTTCTAATGTTCATACAGTAACATAGGTGTGCTCTCATTCTCTGCAGTAGTTTGCCTTACATTCTTCCTATGTATTGTTTCATGATTAGTGTTCTTATAATGACCTCTGTTGAAAGCTTTCTTGAAATCTAAACAAATAAAATCCATCTATTTTCTTCTTGAATAATTTATGGGGCTTGTAGTAGCTTAATAGAACTGATGTACAAGAATTTGCTGATTGAGGATCAAACTGTTTGCTATTTAATTTTTACAATGTATGAATGTAATGATCAGGCTTTTTGACACCATGAGGTTGGCCAGTCCTGCAAAAGTAGTTTTTTGCAGTGTATCTGAGCTGATGAACTTATTAGTAGTGGACAGCCTTTCCTATAAATGAAAGCTCTGATTTGTGTGGCGGGATAGTTGATGCCCTACTAATTTCAGCAGCTGCTTCATCCATGTTGTGTGGCATTTATGCAGCTTCATTTGGGGCACCAGGCCTGCACAATAGAATTTTGAGTTAGGCCTGGTAGCCCACACATATCATCCTTTTTTTTCATTGTTTTCCTTTTTGGTTATGTATTGGCTAGTTGGCTTTGAGATCAGTCATAAAAAATCTTTGATGAATAGATGAACAGGCAGCTATTATTAGATGAAATAGCATGTAATAGTTCCTACTGGGTCTAGAGAAGTGAATATTGGATGTAGATTTTTTTTTATTAACACATCAGTAGTTTCCTACCAAAGCAGGGTGACCTATAAAAGAAGAAACACTTTCATCATCATTCACTCCATCACTGTCTTGCCAGAGGCATGCCTATATTACAGTTAATAAAAAACAACTACAACATATCAACACCCCTCCTTCAGAATGCAGACACTGTACTTCCCACCTCCAAGATTCAAGTCTGGCTGACCGATTTCCCTGAATCCCTTCATAAATGTTACTTTGCTCACACTCCAACATCACGTTAAGTCATAAAAACCATTTGTCTCCACTAGCTCCTATCTAACATGCTCATGCATGCTTGCTGGAAGTCCAAGCCCCTTGCATACAAAAACCTTCTTTACCCTCTCTCTCCAACCTTTCCTAGGCCAACCCCTACCCCATCTTCCTTTCACTGCAGATTTATATGCTTTTGATGTCATTCTATTTTGTTCCATCTCTCTAAATGTCTGAACCATCTCAGCAATCCCTCCTCAGCCCTCTGGATAATACTTTTAGTAACTCTGCACCTCCTTCTAATTTCCAAACTATGGATTCTTTGCATTATATTCACACTGCACATTGCCCTCAGACACAACATCTCTACTGCCTCCAGCCTTCTCCTTGTTGCAACATTCACCACCCCTCCTTCACACCCATAGATAATGTTCTTTGTCTCCACAGACTCCTCAGTGCACCACTCACCTTTTTCCTCTCAATAATTCTATGATTCACCTCGTCTTTCATAGACCCATCTACTGATAAGTCCACCCCCAAATATCTGAATACATTCACTTCCTCTATACTCCCTCCCTCCCAATTTGATATCCAATCTATCATTACCTAAATTTTTTGTTATTTTTTTTATTTTTCCCATGTTCATTTTTAATTTCCTCCTTTTACATACCCTATCAAACTCGTCCACTGACCTCTGCAGCTTCTCTTCAGAATTTCCAAAAAGCACAGTGTCATCAGCAAAAAGCAGCTTTGACAACTCCCACTTTTTGTTAGATTTGTTATCTTTTAATCTCACACCTCTTGACAACACCTGAGCATTCACTTCTCTTACAACACCATCTATAAATACTTTTTTTTTTTTTCAACAAATCGGTCGTCTCCCACCGAGGCAGGGTGACCCAAAAAAGAAAGAAAATCCCCAAAAAGAAAATACTTTCATCATCATTCAACACTTTCACCACACTCACACATTATCACTGCTTTTGCAGAGGTGCTCAGAATACAACAGTTTAGAAGCATATACGTATAAAGATACACAACATATCCCTCCAAACATAAATAAATGCATAAATACATAAATACATGTACAGTGGACCCCCGCATAACGATCACCTCCCAATGCGACCAATTATGTAAGTGCGTTTGTACGTGTATGTTTGGGGGTCTGAAATGGACTAATCTACTTCACAATATTCCTTATGGGAACAAATTCGGTCAGTACTGGCACCTGAACATACTTCTGGAATGAAAAAATATCATTAACCGGGGGTCCACTGTATATTGAACAACCATGGTGACATCACGCATCCTTGTCTACGGCCTACTTTTGCATACTCTAACCTGAGCCTCACTATCATAAAAACTCATCACTGCTTTCAGTAACCTACCACCTATTCCATACATTTGCAACATCTGCCACATTACCTTCCTATCCACCCTATCATATGCCTTTTCCAAATCCATAAATGCAACAAAAACCTCTTTCAAAACCTGTGTTTTGCATGATTTCCATGTTTCCAGATATGAATTGGCAAGGCTTGTAAATGTGGCATTAGACAGCCATTGAGTGTGTGTACATAGAGTACATACCTACTAGTTGTGCTTGTACTATATTAATTCACAGTTTACATCTTCAGAATTACATTAGTTCATTACCATAAGGAAGATTCTTGAGTAAATGTATATGAAACACTAGCCTCTGAAGGGTGTTAACATGATGACCTCTAACTTCATCCCATTTCTCTTGTGACTACTATTATGTCTGTGATTTTTTTTTTTTTTTAACAAGTCGGCCGTCTCCCACTGAGGCAGGGTGACCCAAAAAGAAAGAAAATCCCCAAAAAGAAAATACTTTCATCATCATTCAACACTTTCACCTCACTCACACATAATCACTGTTTTTGCAGAGGTGCTCAGAATACAACAGTTTAGAAGTACACCTACCATCTGACTTATGACCTGCTCGACATACGACGACTCGACTTACAACCGTGTTTTTTATGCCAAATTTCTGGGAAATAAACAAGTGTTTGTGTTGTACACAGTGTTTATCCTAAACCTTACAGTGTAAAATACAGTACTAGCAGCATAAAAAGTAAAATAAAACATGAAATATCAAAATAAAACAATAAAATAAAGTCATTACAAAAATGTTATGTTGATATTCAGTGGTAAAGTTCGACTTACGTCCATTTTGACTTAAGACCGGTTTCTTGGAACCGAACTCGGTCGTAAGTCGGATGGTAGGTGTATATACGTATAAAGATACACAACACATCCCTCCAAACTGCCAATATCCCAAAACCCCTCCTTTAAAGTGCAGGCATTGTACTTCCCATTTCCAGGACTCAAGTCCGGCTATATAAAATAACCGGTTTTCCTGAATCCTTTCACTAAATATTACACTGCTCACACTCCAACAGCTCGTCAGGTCCCAAATACCATTCGTCTCCTTTCACTCCTATCTAACACGCTCACGCACACTTGCTGGAAATCCAACCCCTCGCCCACACAGCCTCCTTTACCCCCTCCCTCCAATCCTTTCGAGGACAACCCCTACCCCGCCTTCCTTCCCCTACAGATTTATACACTCTCCATGTCATTCTACTTTGATCCATTCTCTCTAAATGACCAAACCACCTCAACAACCCCTCTTCAGCCCTCTGACTAATACTTTTATTAACTCCACACCCTCTCTTAATTTCCACGCACTGAATTTTCTGCATAATATTTACACCACACATTGCCCTTAGACAGGACATCTCCACCGCCTCCAACCGCCTCCTCGCTGCAGCATTTACAACTCAAGCTTCACACCCATATAAGAGTGTTGGTACCACTATACTTTCATACATTCCCTTCTTTGTGATTATCTTTACCTAAAGTACTAAAATGCTGTACTCTTTTCTTGTAAACTTTAATGTTAAGCAGTGATTTGTTATTTTAATTAGGAAAAAATAAAATAAGCACATAAGAGAAGTGAAGCTGTTTGATGTAATAATTCCTTAAGAACGATCTCTTAATTAACTTTAGTGGTTTGTCTAGAGGAAAATTGTGTGTGGGGGAATGTAGAGACTTGAGTCTTACCCTTTCTCACACTGTCAGCTGCAAACTTGCATTTAATTGTTAATTTTCATGTATAGCCTGTGTATGTGAAAAGCTTATGGTGAAAAACTATATAAAGATAAAATAAAAAGTAATAATATATATATTTGTCTTTTTTTTCAGATCTGAGTTGCAACATAAATCATATATCAGTAACGTGAAAGGAGAGTGTGAGGTAAGTGCCACCAGTTCCTCTCATATACCATCAAGAAATACTTCTGCAAGAATACAAACCAGCCAGTCAAGTCTCCCATCTGTTATGAATGATGAAATGCAAAGACCTCAAAGAACAGTCCAGAGTGCTGGAGCTGTTCCTGAAACTCAGGTTAGGCATAGTTCTTGTGGAGAAAGCACAGAAGGGTCATATTTGTTTGATGTTGACTATGATCTTGCTCCACATACACCTGGAAGTTTTCTTCCAGTTCATGACCGATCTCCAAGTCCAGGACACACTCCATCCTCAGAGTCGAGACCCTCTCAATCTTGCTCTTCTCACGTATTAACTGCTGGTAAAAAGATTCATTCCTCGCAACAGAGAAAATTATCTGATGTTGAAAACCCTGACTGGTATCATCTTGATTGCCCTCCAACCCCGGGAAATCCACTAAAAGAAACTTGGTCTCGACAAGAGGAAGTCTCAAGTCCTAGTAGTGGAAATAAGGATGCAAAAAGTAACCCATTTCGACAGAGTGTGAACAAACCTTCTCCATCCTCTAGTGAGAATAGTCAAGCACTTGAAGGAAGTAGTGTTCCCAAAAAGAAATCTCATAAAAAAATTGCAAGATTATTTGGATCCTTTTCACCTCCATTACCAGTAATAGAAACTGCACCAGAGAAGATGAAGTCACTAAGTGTGGAGCCATCGAGTGACAGCTTTGACTTTGATGATGAAAATGATACTCCCGAGCGTCCTCAGACACCTGGTCGAGAAGTTCGAGATCATTCATTTACTGCTGCTTCTAAAGATGTTTCTCCTGTACAGAAGAAGCACATGCATGATTATGTTTTCGACTTTGACATGAATAGTCCTCCTGAGAGACCAGTGACTCCTGGGGGTAGTCAGGAAGTGCAGGACATTCTTTCCAGTGATCCTGGTAAAGAGTCTAGTCAGGTTAGTTATCAGCAGTTTGAATCTGTATTTGATCCAGACTTCATGCCTCTTACACCTTTAGAGCGTCCTAGAACACCTGGGGCTGGATCTTCCACTTCAACCCCTCAAACTTCAGATAAAGAATCACCTCGCTCCTCTAGGTTGGGCAAGGCGTCTCAATTGACAGGTTTGCCAGGTGATTCTTCATTGTTACCAAGATGTCTCCACTCAAACGAGCAACAAGAATCCAAGTCAGGTGAAGAGAGACAAGCATCAAAACATTCTGTGTCACTTCTGGAAGATCAGGAGTCTGTTAAAGATATATCAAGGAACAAATTTTCTTCTCAGCAAAAAGCAGCTAGAGAGAAGAGTGGTATGAGTGATAGAGAGTCCTTTAACAAAGGTAAGACAAGTTTATTATCTAGCGAAACAAGCCAAAGACAAAATGAGAAGAACATAAAAGATGTTAAAAGCACATCCACTGCATCCGTGGCAACTTTGAACTCGCGAAGTCATTTGAGAGAGCCTAGATCAAGGCATTCTGATCATAAAAGTCATGCCAAGGATACTGTGGAATGTGACAGTCAATCAGGGTCTCATTTTACATCAAAATATCTGGAAAGAAAATCACAGTCTGATAGAAAATTTGAGCAGTCTGCCCATAGAGAATTGTCTTGCATAAGCAGTGATGCTGTGGAACGTGACATTCAAGCTAGATCTCATTTTGGGGGTAAAAATCAAGAACGAAGGACACAGCATGATAGGAAAGTTGAGCATCCAGTCCGTAGAGATGTATCACACACAGATAGAATGCCACAGAAGTTAGATCACACCTCTGACCAGAAGAAAACCACTGGACCAAAGGACTGTAATAAAATGACCAGTCAATCTTCAGCTTTTGGAGAATGTGAAACTGACAGAAGTATTGACACGAAAGGAAGTGGTAGAGTTTGGCACAGTGTAAGACCTATATATCCACCCCAGCATTCTGATAGAGACCATAGAGAGGATAGTGGAAAAAAGTCAGCTCTCAGGCCATCCACTGGACAATCAGTGATGTATACATGTGACACTGGACCAAAATCGAGCAAACCACATCATGTCTCAAGACTTATGGAAACCCAGAGACCAGAAGGAAGTCGACCATCATCTCAGCCTTCTAGAATAAATAGCTTTAGTACGAAGATAGATAATATTAGGCCATTATCACAACCTGGTAGCCGCCATCAGTCTCCTAACAGAAACAGATTTCAAGGGGAAAACTGGTCTCAGTCACTACCAAGAAATCGATCCCATTATTATCCAGAGATTAAAGGGAATCAACAGAGGAGTCATCAGCATGCCAGAAACATGAATCCAACATCCATAGGATGTTCTGTTTCTTCACCGAAAAACAGGGCACACTTTTCACCAAAAAACCAAGCACAGTTCTCCACATCAGAGAACCGTTCACAGGCATCACCACGTTATCAACCACAGTCTTCATCGGAGAACCGTTCACATGTATCACCACGTTATCAACCACAGTCTACATCAGAGAATCGATCACAGGCTTCAACACGTTATCAACCACAATCTTCATCAGAGAACCGATCGCATGCTTCACCACGTTGTCAACCACAGTCTTCATCGGAGAATCGATCACATGTATCACCACGTTATCAACCACAGTCTTCATCAGAGAACCGATCACAGGCTTCAATACGGCATCAACCACAATCTTCATCAGAGAACCGATTGCAATCATCACCACGTTATCAACCACAATCGACATCTGAAAATCAGTCTCAACATTCGCAGGAAAATCAACCTCAAATTTCACCAGGGAGTAGTTCAAATTCTACATCTCGAGAAGATAGATTAAGATTATTTCATGGAAATGGACCACACCCAAGTGTGAAATCTATGCAGTCTTCAACAGTGAAATATTCTGCAAATGATCAAAGAGCTTATAAGACTGAGAGCCACTCATTTTCATCAAGAAATAGACCTCATTTTCAGCACTCTAGTCATACTAATTTTCACTCACAAAACTGGTCTTATCCACCAGAGAATCAATCAAGATCATCTGGAGGTCAACATTGGCTTCAGCAAGGAAAGTTCTCAGGCTCTTATGGAAACCGGCAGCAGGCTGAACAACCAAAGTTTTCGCATGATCAAACTTTAAGACAAAAAACTTTGAAGTCTATCCCTACTCTGGAATCAAGCTTTTGTAGAGAGAAAAGCAGTAATGTGATTAAATCACCTGATGTCAAAGACTCTCTGAGTCAGTCAAATTATCAAAGAACAGAAGATTCTACAAGTGAAAAAGTAAAGCTGGATTCAAAGAAACAGCCAGAGAATTATGAAGATGACTTTGTTTTTCCTCTTATAGATACATCATTACCACTGATGAGTCCTATGCCTTGCACACCTGCAGCTCATCGTGATGATTCATGCCCTGTCTCAGACACTAGTGGTGGTTCTCTGCCCACTTTAGACACAATACAGCCTCCAATGAGTCCCATGGCTCCAACCCCCTGTCATCAGTCACAAGAGGATGTTACACCTCGCTTACAGCCTCTCAGTCCAGTTGAACCATCTGTGAGTCTGTCAGGATCCCTAACTCCATCCAACTCATCTTTCATATTGCCTTCAGCACCAGGCCCTATGATGAGTCCAATCCCTCCCACTCCAGTAAGAGTAACATCTCCATGTCATATCAGTCCTATGCCGGTGCTTCCTTCTTTAATGGGATCCATGGTCAGTCCACTTCCTAATACTCCATTACATAGTGTGGGAGAGAACTTCTCAATGACAGGAACATTACTGAGTCCTATGCCTGCTACACCTCTTGGAATGCCAGATGCTGAGGATCATCCGCCATCAGGCTCACATGAAAGCCACTTTGGCAGTCTTCGGGAAGCTGCAGAACACTTCTCTGTTGATCCTGTTATGAGTCCAATACCACAAACACCAGCCCATTTAACTCAGATGCCACCAGCACAGGTCCCAACCACTTCAGGATATAATTTAAGACCAAGTTCTCCAAAATTAGCCAAAAGTCCAGTCCCTCCAGTGCCTGAATATTCAGAGGATGATGATTTTCCTCAGCATCCTGGTTGGAGTCCAATGCCTGTGTATCCATCGGTGGGACCCCTCGTTAGTCCAATGCCACAAACTCCTAATCATTTTGGGACTGAAAATGATGATCATAATTCATTGAGTCCTCTCCCTACTTTGCCTTCAGCTCCTGGGCCTTTAATGAGTCCATTACCCCAAACACCATCCTACATATCTCAGTCTTATGCTCATCAGTCTCCTGTTTATATGCCATTCACTCCTAATGTTCATACCCCACAGACACCAACACACACTCCTCAAACACCTGTGCAAACTTCTCAGACTCCGGCACATACATCTCAAACAGTGAATGTTAGTCATTCACAAACTCCTCTAACACCGCCATTGGCTTCTTTGACACCTCTACCAGCACCTTTGACACCTATACAGACTCCTTTGCAAAATCCTTTCACTCCTTTGCAACCTCCTCTAACACCTCTACAAACATCCTGTACTCCTCGGCAGGACATGTTGGCATCTTATCAAACTCCAAGAGCTTCTGTAAAAGATAGAGAGAGACCAAATACTCCTGTAAATTCTACTTCAGCAGCAAGTTCCCTTGATGAGTTAGGTTATGGTGGAGGGGATTATAGTCCCATGCCTGTTCTACCATCAGTGCCAGGACCAGTAATGAGCCCAATGCCACAAACTCCTGTACATCGACCTCAAAGCCCTTGCCCAAGTTTTCCTCCACAGGCGGTTTCTTGTGGTTCTGAAGATATAACCCCTACAGTTACATCTGATATATCAGATATTACAATTTCACCTGAAACAAAAACTTCCATAGGTGCACCTCAGTCCTTTGATGACACAAATTCTATTTTTAGTCTGACAACTCCACCACTTGATTCAAGTAAGAAAACACCTGTCTCAGCTGTTGTTGATAACTCAGATACTTTAATAGCTAATATTTCTGGTGAATCTGTACCCATTGCTTCTAGCAGTGTTGTTCCTGTTTCGTCCCCATCCATATTTTGTCCTGGGAGTAATAATTCTGACATGAAATCATTTGGTTCACCAGAAACTAATCTGCAGAGTCACCGTCTTCCATCAGAAACTCAGCAGAATATATTAAGCCCACTGTCACATTCACATATAACTGGTGAGATGGAACTCCAGCCCAGTCCTGCTCAACATTTGCAAGTGTCTGTAGACAGTGGTTCCCATCCAGTCTCTGGGACTCCATTCCAAGTCACTGCAGATGTTGGATCTCATTTGAGCCCAGTCCCTCACATCCAGGCAAGCACAGGAGCTGGCTCTCAATCCAATTCTGTTCATCCCTCTTCTTATCATAGTCCAGTTCCTCTTTCACACATGTCTGCAGGCTCTGATTTTCATCCCAGCCCAGGACATCATCCACATGTGACTGCTGCCACTGTTTCCCTTCCTAGTCCAGTGCCTCAGTCTCACATGCCTGCTGGCAGTGGTTCCCATCTCAGCCCAAGGCCTCAGTCCCAAATGTCTTTTACCACAATTTCTCATCCCAGCCCAGGTCATCAGTCCCAAATGTCTTTTGGTACTGTTTCTCATCCCAGCCCAGTACCTCAGTCCCAGATGGCTGCTGGCAGTGTCTCTCATCCCAGCCCAAGGCCTCATTCCCAGATGTCATTTGCTGCTGTTTCTCACCCCAGCCCAGGTTATCAGTCCCAGATATCTTTAGCCACTGCTTCTCTCCCTAGCCCAGGGCTTCAGTCCCAAGCAGTTGATGTCTCTTTTGCTCATACTAGTCCAAGGCCTCATTCTCAAATGTCCATAGGTGCTGGTTCTCTTCCCAGCCCAAGACCTCATTCCCAAATGTCCATAGGTGCTGGTTCTCATCCCAGCCCAAGACCTCATTCCCAAATGTCCATAGGTGCTGGTTCTCATCCCAGCCCAAGGCCTCATTCCCAAATGTCCATAGGTGCTGGTTCCCATCCCAGCTCTGATTTGCCTTCACCAGTACTTGCAGTTACTGTTTCTCATCCTAGCCCAGTGTCTCATTCAGAAATGTCTTCAGGTATTGGCTCTCATTTAAGTCCAGTACTACATTCACAAATTCCTGTGAGTGTTGGTGCTCACTCTAGTCTAGTTACACAGTCTCAGATTATTGTAACAACACATACAGCTGTCACAACACCAGCTGTAACCATGACTGTTTCTGTTAATGTGCCATCATCACAAGTCATTACAACTAATACTTTGGATGGGAATAATCACCAAATAAAACTTGGTGATAACTTTTCTCAGGCTCTACACACATCTACTGTTGTTACGAATTCAGGGAATATTTCCCCCAAATCTACTCATTCATTGTGGCCAGACTTGGCTTCTGTCTCACAGTCTATTGAGAACACTCTTGGTAATTCACATTTATCTACCATAGAAACCAGTTGTTCCGTGCCATCCGAAATTCCTTGCATTTCCTCGGATATTGGTATAGCATTCTGTACAAGTGGAGAAACACCATCATTAGTAACATTGCTAACAACATGTGCATCAAATACTCCCACCCATGTAACTCAGTCTCAGAGTATTTTGAAAGCAACTCTATTATCTGGGCTTAATCGTAGAGAGACGTCTATAAAATCGGTGCCATCTTGTTTTAAATTACAGGATTCTTTATACTCAAGTGATATCCCTCAACTTCAATCTAATATGAATCAGATTACAGCCTCCAGTTTGCTTCAGCCACAGGCTGTTTCTGTTAGTGATACTCAGACACTGGGGCAGGGTATTCCCAGTGCTGAATCAGAAACTGCGCCTGTATTATTCTCAGGTGTTCTTCCTCACCTGCCAACAGGTTCAATACTAGATGGTGTACAGGCTAATCTTGCTCTTCCCCAAGGTCCATATTCATTAGATGATGGTCAAGAAGTAACGGGTTTGCCTCAAGTGATATTGATGCCACAGTTACAAGGTTCTGTTCAAATAAGTATTCCACATGGTGTTCCTACAACTATTGCAGGTCATCCTCTTCAGTTACCTCTTATGATAGGAACTGTTGTTTCTCAGGTAGATACTCAGACCAGTCAACACATGACCTCTGTATCATCCACAAATCTTGATGGAATAAACTGTAGTGTTACAAAATTACTTCCTACTGAATCTGTCACAGTACCTGAAATTAATATTCCATTCACTCAGAACTCAGGAGAAGTCATTGAAGCTAGTGTTGGCTCAAATATTCCAAATCTTCAGTATGCTGTGCCTATCAGTTCTGTCGGAAGCAGCATTAATAACAGTGTGAGTGAAGTAGAGCCTACTTCAGCATGTGATCTCTATCAAGTAACACCAAGTGTTAACCACTCAGTATCTGGTACCAGTGAAGTCGAAGGTACTCTCGATATGGTGCAACAGGCTTTTCAGTCATCTCTTCTTGATACCGAAGATGATTTAGAAAAAGTTGAAAAACCCGCTAATAAAATACTGGCTGAAATAGTAGACGAATTGAGTAACCAGGACTTTTGCATACCTTCAGAGGCTATATGTCTGCAAACTACAGCTGTAGATATGGAAAACAATGAGGATGTTGATTCTGAGCAAAATAACATGGCAGTCACTATGAATTGTGAAATGAGTCCTCCATCTGGGAATCCTACATTAGTGGAAGTTGTCAGCTTTGACATCAGAGGCATAAATCCAGCTGCACAAAATTGTGATATCCCTGCAGGGGATAATGAGAAAGAGAGTACAAGCCCAAATCAACCTTCACAACTTAAACCATTGTTGAAAGCAATTGAAGCTATGCTAGAACAGCAGATGCAGGAAGATGCACAGATAGAACAGGACAATGAAAAGAAAGATAAAGAGAAAAAAGATGAGGGTACAGATTCTGAGGAGATTAAAAAATGTACATCCCAACAGGAACTGACAAGAGGAACTGAAACTAAATCTGAAACACTGCAAGCCTCATCAGCAGAAGATGCTACATGTTCACAGCATGCTGCAATTTCTGAGAAGACATCTGTAGCATATTCATCACCTGTTTTGCAGGGTTTATTAAATGGGAAAAGTGCACTAGATCATATATCAAGATCATGGGAAAATCCTAGTTACCCATCGGGAAATGTTTTTCTTACCTGCAGTTCCAGTAGTGTAACATCACAGGCGAAAGAAACTTCAGTAGGTGTGTCTGGCATGTCACTTCCTTCTGTAGGTGTTTCATTACATGCAGGTGCTGTTCCTACCAGTGAATCACAAACCTTTAACATTAGAAAAGAATCTCCACAAGGAGTAGTGATTAATTCATCTATAGAAGCAGCTGCTGCATCTACAGTGAATACTGCCACACCTACTTCATCATTTGCAACAGTAGTTTGTGCATCTTCACATGTGAATATTTTGCCATTGTGCTCTTCAGGGTCTCTAAACCTTATTTCCTCACATCAGAGTTCACAGGTGTATCCAGTGGATGTTCCTACACAAGTGCCTCCGAGAGTAACTCAACCACTAGTATCATCACCTTTAGTTATTACCCCTTTGATTGAAGTGGGTACTACTAATTCAGCAGCTATATGTAGTGCAATGACTTCTCTTTCATCAGCAAATGCTACATCACAAGACCTTTCTTCACATGTTGAAACACATTCAGAGTCTTTGGCAACAGATGCTGAACATCAGGCAGTGACAAAAATGACTGAAACTTCAGTGTCTTTGGATCACTCTGTGGATTCTGTATCACCTAGAGCTAGTGAAACACCATCCTCTGAAAGTAGTCAAAGTGTTGTATCGACTTCAGGTTCTGCTATGCCTCTTCCATTTATAGGTTCTTACACAACTTCATCAACAGCACCAATTTCATCAGAGTACACAAGGTCTTTGACACTTGCATCATCCCAAAGTTCTGTTACACAGGCATCTCATACAAATTGTGTAACTGTGGCAGCTCACACAAGATCTATAACTTCAAAAGCTGTTATGGAGTCTGCTTATCCTATATCTTCAGTGGAAACACTGATTCCGTTGTCATCACAAGAATCTGAGTTGCCAATATCACCTCTAAGAAATGTTTCCTCTGACTCGTTTTCACAAAGAAACGTAGATTATAGGGGACCACAAACAGTGGCTTCTTTAGTTTCAAGTGAAGCGTGTGTCAGTGTTAGTTCACCACTTATAACAAGGAATGTTGCATCACCAGCCACATTGATGACATCATCATCATCTACTCTCATTCCACCAGTCGCTTCTCCATTAACCACAACAGTTACAACCAGCAGCATATCTCAAGTTTCTTCTGGGCCCACAATGTCTAGTGGGTTACTAGCTAGAGAACACGAATCAATATCTACAGCTTTAAGCATCTCATCAAAGACTCCTTTAATTCCACCATGTGTTGTGGCCAGTAATTCCCTTGAAGGCTTCATGCAACATTGTAAATCTCTTCCTTTATCTGTTAATTCTCGATTAGTCCCTAGTTTCCAGGAACATCAATTACACCCTGTGGAAATAAATAAAGAACATTTAATAAGTGAAAAAGGGCGGCAGCACTTGTCTGTAGGTGCACTACTGCAGATGCCACAAGGTACTCAAGCACAGTTATTTACTCCACAAGAATTAGAAAAAATTGTGCCACAACATGCATCACATAAGAGACCACACTTCAAAAAGCAACTGATTTCTTCAACAATGAGTGTCATGCATTGTTCTGAAGATTATGAGTTAGAAAACAGTTCAAAGCTATCAAATAATGGTTCAAAGTCTGATCAGGGGGTAATGCTAAAGGTTTCTCTTGGAAGTGCTAGTCCCCAGCCAAACAGGTTTGAAGTGTATTCATCCACTTCAGGTTCTGGAAATTGTTCTTCAGTGTTAATACCACGTCCTGGGGCTTTTGAACATTCTGGTTTGTCAGCAATGAGAGCAACCTTACCAGTGCCTCCTACTGTTCCTGTTGCACAAGCTAAGCAAGTCCACCTTGGTTCACAACCTGATCTAGCTGGACCTAGCCCAGTATCAGATCATGATACACAGTCTGTTGATTCTCTAGGATCTATCGGAGTTGAATTACAGCATCCTTTGTCTAGCCGAATGTCATCTAGTAGTGATTTAGAGGCTCCACTGCCTCCAACTCCATTTGGTCACATTCGAAGAATTAGAGAATCTCCATCATTGTCAGGTAGTTCAAAGAGCAGAACCGATAGGTCAGTAGAAAATACCCCAACTAACTCTTTCAAGATACCTACATCTTCACCCTATTTGGATCCACAAAGCCAGCAGACATCTCCTCTGTCTTTAGTAATCCAGAAAGCAGGTACAAGCAGTAGCAACAACTTGTCTGCTGTTCTTCATGATAGTCTCATGAAACGATCAAGTGTTCAGGTTCATTCTGATGAACAGTCATATCATGATTCTAAATCCCAGCATATACCTCAACGGTACCAACTTCCTCTTCCTGTGCCAGTTCAGGAAATATCTGTACGGGATGAACGTGTTTGGCCTTTCCGTAAAAGATCAATTACAATAACATCTGAGGATTCAGTTGATTCAGAAGTGCAATATCAAGGAAGCTCTACTCCTTCATCTCAAGTTGTTTCTTGTCTTAGAGGAACTCCTAGTTCTTTGGTTACTAAAGCAGGCATTACCAGCTCCCCTCCTGGGGATAGAGGAATACAGACAATGGCTCCTCCTAGTGTTCCAGGTGTCGCTCCTCTGGCACCTCACCTCATCAACTACCCACTTTTCCCTGCTATAAAGCACATACCAGAAATGGGCAGAGCATGTGACCATCAATCATATAATGAGCCTCATTACTTAAGAGAAACTATATTACCATCTGCAAAATCAGGACCTCCACCACTATTAACCACTACAGAAGTTGTCCAGCATTCCGGGACGTATGGAGTACAGTCTACGGCTAGATCTCATTTAAACATGAAAGAAGATTCCTCAACCCATAATGTTACTAAGGATGATGAAGCTCATAAATATTGGTACTTAAACAGACGAGATCCATCAGAGATAGCAAGACGGTGGCCAGGCTTGCCAAATCAGTTAGTTACATCTGTTAGACCACGTCTCAATCATTACTTTCATTCACATGTGAATCAATTTTTGGAAAGAGGACGGTTTTCTCAACCACTAATGGAACGTCTGCCGATACATCGACCAAGCTATGCATCCACCCAGTTCTATCAGCAGGTTCACAATGTATCAGAAGAGCATAGGGTATTAAGTGATAAAAGTATTGTTAAGATAGATTTGGAAAATGAGCAGAAGCAATGCCAAGAGAATTCTCCAGACGATAGTCCCATCAATGTTGTAGATGATGCGCCAGATCCTATATTTCCATTACCAGAGATTAACATTCCTCCTCTTTCAGAATCAGTCCCTTCAGGCTCTAGTACCAGTAGTATTCCCATTGTATCAGAAAATTCTAATTTGGAGGGATTAGGAAAATCATTGCAACACCATGTTTCATCTCAGAAACATTTGACTGAAGTTAAATCGAAAACACCAGTATCCATCAAGTCTGCACTTCCGCAGTCTAGTCCAAATGTTACTGACACTTTGCCTCAGAATGCTACATGTGGGATAATACACACTTCTGAAGCACATATTTTGAGTGAGTGTAGTGTAGCAGCCAGTACCAGTGGAGGCCCTACTTTAACTATTAGTAATACAGGTACAGATGGAAGCTGTAGCTCATTCAGTAGGAATATTTGTACTGTAGACGAGACTGGAGTCAATACTACTATTAACAGTACAGTAAATACTACTGATAATGCAGAAAATGGAAGCAATAGTTGTAATGCAGAAGAAATTGCATCTCAGAATGATGAACTGGACTTCACCACAGGTACTGTACAACAATTCACTGATGACCAGAACGATGGAGCTCGTCCTGAACAAGCTGGGAAACTTGGCAAATTTCTCATGAGAGTTAACCGAGGGTCTGTTGATCATCCACGTGCAGAAGTAAGCACACCTCTCAGTGTAATTGCAGTAGATGATAACTCAAGTGTTATAGAAGATGCTCCAAGTTGTGTAAGGCAAGAATCTGAAATAATTGTTAGACATCCTTCTCATGGTTTAAAGGAACCAAACTTTGATGTAAGCCTTTCAGAAACTCAGCTTAGCGATCTACGGAACATCCATCAGAGCCAAGATGTTGAGCGTCAGTTTAGTCGTGGATTCAAGAAAACTATCTCATCAAAATTTGAAGATGATAATGCTACTAGTGAAAATGAAATGGTACCTCTGAAGGAAGACTGCAGTGTAAGGGATGCTCAAAATAAAAAAGATGAAAGCTTACCTGTAGATAAAAGTGTTCCATCTGACCATCTTGGTGAGACATTGTCAATCCTTAAGGTTATGGCTGGCAGTTCAAAAGATCAAAGTCTGTTAGATGTACTTGAAGATAAAGCCCAAAAAGAAAGTCACGATGATAAAATAGTTAAAGACAGTGATTCCGCAGAAGACAAACAATTTACTGATGGAATTAGTGTAAGCAAAATTAATGAAGAGTCTTCATTATCTTTTGTTTCCTTGAAAGGGCACCAAATTCAAGCACATGATGACAGTGATGCTGATTCAATAGAGAATATACGTAGCTCAAGAATTATCGGACGGAGAAGCAGTTCATCCAGTCAGACAAGTGACACAACACAGTTTTCTGGTAATTCTTCACCCCCATTTTTTCCTCCACGATCTCCAGGTTTAGACTCTTCTGAGGAAGAAGAAATCCCGCAATCCTTCATTGAACCTGATTTGGAGAGAAAAGACACTCTATCTCTCCCAGTTGCAGAAAATTCAAGAGATAGTTTAGTTACCTCTGAGAGGGAGAATGTTAGGTTGGATAGTGTAAGATGTGAAAATGAAAAATTGCCTGAGATGGAAACTTGTGTTTCTGTTCAACATGTTTTACCAAGTTCTCCACCTCAGGGAGATGATGTATTCAAATCTTCATTGGAAAACCACTGCCCTACATCTAGGCAAGATCCTTCCTCTGAAGAGGAAACGTGTGTACAAAGAGTTGTATCACCATCATGTAGGTTAATGCAAGGACCAGTCTTATCTCCACCATCGGACATTATTTCTGAAACTTGTGTAACTTCTCAAAGTAATCAGCCACTTACACTAGATCCTGACATTCAACATGTGGCTGACACCCACCAAGATGTATTCGCAAAAAATATAGATTCGTGTGCTGTAAAACACATAGATTCTGGAGAAGGTAAAAGTGTGGTGGATCACAATGTTGAGGAAACACCACATGTTGTTTTAAAGCTGCCAACAAAAGGAGCACTCAAAGCTTTTAATGTAGACTTTCTTCCAAAGATGGCACAAGAAAAATGTCAGTTGCTAGAACATCACACACCTGACAGCAGTTCTGAAGTTAGCTCCACCACACCTGACAATCCTGTTTTTCCAGTACCAATTAACAAGATACGTGGAAAACCACAAAAGAAACCCAAAGGCCCAAAGCGTAAAAAAGCAGCATTACCAGTCTCTAAGAAAAGTTTAGAGAAGTCACCTAGAAAGGGCAAGTCAAAATGTTTTTCTTATGAAGATGCTTCTGTTGACAATTCTTCGAAAACTAATAGTCTTTCTAAGGAAAATGAACATGTAAAACTCATTCTTCCAGTTTCTTCAGCAATGTCTGAGCAACAGAACATTCGAAGAGGTAGGAGACGAGCCTGTGCCAATGTTTCTTATGCAGAGTTCTTTGAGTCAGATGCACCAACTCCAACAGTTAAAGCTTTACCTGTAGTCACTCCCAGTTCTCATGCAAGAATATCTGTGGCACATGATACAGCAAAATTACAATCACTGGAGGCACTTGAAGATGTTTCAGTTCAATCTCTCACCAAGAGACACAGAGGACGTCCCAGGAAAAAACCTTCGAGTGTTGCAACCACTGTCTCTCCTGTTGCCCTGACAATTTCAGAAAATGATAGTGCTGATTCTGTGGCAAGTAAAGAAATATTATCAAATACTATAATACCATCTGAAGATAATTCTGGTGAAGGATCATTTACAAATAGCAAGAAAGTTGAAGAGGAATCCAAATTTGCTACAGAGGGGAAATCAGCTTCACAGTTAAAGCAGTCTTCCAAGAGGCCAAGAGGAAGACCCCCAAAGAATTTAGTTAAGGAACATTTCTTAATTTCAGCAGGTGAAAAGCAGCCTAGTAATACAGTATCTGACTGTGGGCACATTAGATCAGAATCACAGCTTCCTGTTAAATTTGCAACCCCAAAAGTGGTTTCACCACAGCTTACTGTAAAGGTTAATAAAGACTCAAAATTGAAGATAACTATTAGCCGCACAATGGTGGATAAGAGAGCTCCAGATTGTTCAGTTAGGGCACCACCTAGGAAGAAAAGAAAAAACCTTAATTCTTCTTGTATTGTGGATATACACAAACAAGCAAAAGAGAGTAGTACAAGTGCTCAGAACTCTGTTATAAAAGAAAATGAAAACCTGGAGAAATCCAACTTTTATTCAATTTCAAGGGAATCCCCAGAAACTGTGCCTTTACATTGTGATCCTCATGATCCTTTAGGCATTGACCTAGTCGAAGAATCAAATATGACATATTCAAAAGCCAAGAAAAACATTTATGAATTTGATGATGATGTAAGTGATGAAGATGTACCAGTTGCTCAGAGATTGAAGTCTCAACATAAGAAGATGAGCACTCCGAACTTCAAAAGAGCTAGAAAGATTGTTCAGAATGCTATTAGAACACCGGTTCGAGACCCAAATTTCAGTTATTTGAGAACACCTAGTCGTACTCCTTGTCATACCCCAGGATACTCTACACCTTCATATACTCCTATGAATTCTCCTATGTATACACCTGTTCATAGAATCAATTATACTGGTCCAGGATCAACACCACGTCACATTTCCCAAGGTTGTTTTAAACTACTACTACGCAGGAAGCATCGCCCTGAAACCTCTGTTATTCTCAAACTCAAGAAACCATGGAACGACCAGATTTCTTCAGAAACTCACCAGCAAGATGAATTTGCTGATACATCAAGTGTTCTTTGTAGAACCAATGAAGAAAATAACAATAGTAAAGGTGAGAAGCATATTGATCAAAATGAGGCAACACACTCTTCTCGAGAAAGTACGTCATCCTTAGTTAACATTCATGCACATGAACATGGAGAAAGTTCACAGTCACATTCAGTAATAAATTCCCCAATACAAGCAATGCCCCATGAAGGATCACAAAAAGGTGCCTCAGGTGATTCGGGAGAGAGCTCCAAGTCATCAGTGGATGCTGGTCTAGTTTCTTCTGGAAGGAAGTCCACATTAGGCTCAGATGAATCTATGATCACTGGTGTTGAAAACTCTTCAAAGAAATTAATAACTAGCACAGAAAAGTGTTCACTCACAAATGAAGGTACTACTCAAAGTAAGCCAGCTATTCCAACTTTAAAAATAAAGTTAAATCTGCTTTCTGGATTTTCTTCCACTTTTAAAGAAGCCGGTGATAAACGCAAAACACAGCATTGCACGAAAGTGAAGAGAACGGGTGATGGCTTTGCGATTCCTCAAGAACCCAGTCATGTTATGATGAGGCTTAAGCGACATAATTCCCATTGGGAGCAAGATGAAAGGACTTTTGATAGAGAGACCACTCTTGACATGTCTCGATCTGAAACTAATAGACATCAGGAAAATGTGGAAGCGTCTACTAATGATGAAGCTGCTACTACTGGTGGAGAACTGACAGAATCAGAGGTCACAGATGGTGAGAACCCAGGGCTGAATGATCAGGTAAATGATAAGGTGCCAGTAGTGCATAAAATCAAAATATGCACTCCAGTACTACCAATGGTCAAGGAAAGTGTGTGTAATTTAGAGAATATTCAAATAGTTACCAGGAAAACAAACGACAGTGAGGTACCAAACTCTTCCAAAGCTACAGTAAAGAAAAGTGTTAGCAAGAAGAAAGAAAACGATAAGGTTTCTGCAGTGGCACAGTCATATTCTGCAAACATAGACAAATCCCCACATTCATCTCATTCTGAACCTCATTCTGCATTATTAAACCAAGCTACACAGCAGTCTTCACCAGTACAGCCTGTTATATCACAACCTTGTGCTTCTCTACCAAATGTATCAATCCTTGTTACGCCACCGCCTGATACTCCACAATCACATACACCACTATCAGAACTCTCTCTGCCTGATACACCTGCAGATGTATCTAAGCCTGAAAAATCATTAACAAACACTCCTCAACATGTTATAACATCCTCAGATAAATCACCACCGGACTCATTGCAGTCTGACACTTGTTCTGTCACACCACAACTATCTTTTCCACATAACTCCTCACCAGAGCCTTCCGATTCATCTACTCTTATACCACAGCCTGTCTCACCACAACACACTCCATCACAGTCATTGATAGTGAAGTTTGCTCTAACCCATCCAGCTTCTGCTTTCACTCCACCTTCTGCTTATTTATCCAGGGTAGATTCTGTTGAACGTGAGCTAGCAGCAATTTTTGGCTCCCCAACCAAAGGATCAGAGAGAGTTGAATCATCAGATACGAGAACAATGAATGATGCAGACTTAGAAGCTCTGTTAATGGGAGACAAAGGGGGAAGTAGTATAAGAAGTATTACACCAACTGTACCTCAGGAGAATATTAAGGTAGCTGATGGATGCCAGGCAAAAACTCCACCAGTGAGTTTTGATAAATCTCAACCAAAATCTCACTCAAGTGATGATTTCAGTCAAATAATTTCATGTAATCCATCTTCACCAGACACAAATAAATTGATACCACCACAGGAATTAAGTGCACATAATTTTCTTGTACAAGACATCAAGTTAAAAACCCCTCCAAAAGTAATGTTAGAAAAACTTACACCTGATGTTATATGTACTCTGAAAAGAACAATTAGTTCATCTTCGGAAACAATTACCCAGGCCCCGAAGAAACTATCCAGACGACCCCAACAGACTGCTGCATCACAAGCAATAATTACTGCTGGAAGATACACTGATGAAGATGGTGAGACATCACCCTCATTCCAGTGTTCAAAGTTTGTAAAAAAGAGAATATTGTCAAGTCCACCTGAGGGTAAAGAATGTAAGAAACCTCGTAGAAGTGAAAGAAATATGAAACCAGATGAAGTGAGTACAAAAGTTCAGGTTGTGGATGAGAGATTCATGGATAAGGAAAGTTTTGAAAAATCAGAAGTAAACAATGAAAATGACTTTGATAACTGCCAAACTGCTCTTGCTTCTGAAATTTCTTGTGAGGGCAGTAGCACAAATAGTGGGGAGGACTCAGCTTCCAAGGTAGAAAGTGAGAATTTAGAATGTAAAAGCAGTTGTGATAATGGCAACTCTGAACCTAATTCCAGTTGTTTGTGTGAAGAAACACAAGAAAGCTCAAGCTTAACTAAGACTGTAGAGGATGTGAGCGTGACTACAAAAGCTACCAAAATAAATTTTGAACCCAGAAATAAGGAGGCACTTCCTAGAGCAATTGTTGAAGATAATAAACCCAGAAATGGTGACAGCATTTCCAACTTAGGTGTCAACAATCATAATATTGGTGGTATCAGCACTAATGCATATCAGATGACTCACTTTACAGAAAATGATGCATATGAGGCAGCAACAAGAAGTCAGAGTGACAACAGTGAGGGTAGTGAAACAAGGCTCCGACAAAGCAGCAGGTTACGGCGGCATCCTGGACTCAGACAGCATGTGCGAAGGAGGCGGCAAGATGCAAGAGTTTCAAGTCTCAGGAGAAGAGTTACATCTGTGGCTCTTGTGGATTCATTAAATGATTCACAAGATGAAAGTACTGACTCTTGTAACACAAATTTAAGTAATGAAAAGAAGGCACTTTCAGACAAAGGGAGGAGAAATATAAGAAAAATTAGCACTGATGATGATGACAATCAGCATGATCCAGATTTAAATAAAAAGACTGTTAAAAATTTGATCTTTAATAATGCAACATTCCAAGCCAGCATTAAGAGAAGCCTTAGAATATCATCCAGTGAATCTGAAAGTGACAAGTCTCAAGATGTCAGTTTAAGTGGGCACTGCTCAATAACAAAGATGAAGTTTGATAAAAGTGAAATAGACATCCAAAACACAGAAAGTTCTAGTGAAAAAAAGGATCATGGAAAAGACTCAGTACCCCCAAAAGTCACTGTAAACAAAAATGAAAGAGAAAGTAGGCTCAAGAAAATGACTTTACGGAACAAAGTTGAAAATAAACCTAAAAGAATGGCTTTACGCAAAAAAATTGAACCTGAAAGTAGAACAGCGGCTGATGACAATTTTACTTCGGCTGTTAGTATAAAGCAACAGTCTGTTAATTCAGATAGCATGCCCCAAAAAGTTTTGCCTCAGTTAGACAAGCCACTTGAAGAGGAAATTAGACACTCTGTAACAGCTACCAAGAAAACAAAAAAAATTATTAGAAAAAGCAAGAAATGTTTCAAAAAGTCTATTAGTCCTGTAGAAAAAGATGAAATTAACAGAGAGGTGTCTTGTAAAACTAATTTAGAGAAAGACTCATCAGATGAGCAACAACTTGCTGCCACAGGAAATGAACCAAAAAGCCCAGTATTAGAAATACCAGAAGTTACTGATGATATTGAAGAAACATTGAGGAGACTGGATGGCACCTCCCCGGTTGCTGCTTTACATAGTCCTCCACATATGAGATGTAGAAATAATATAAATTATACTTCTAGTGCTTTAAATGAAGTGAGTAAGGGCTGTGATGAGTTAAACATAGGCAAAGGGGAAAATAAAAGACTGTGTGCAGGTGGATCAAATCAAATATTGGATAATGACCCAAGCCCAGGGAAACATAGTATTAGAAGTGGTACAGGCAAAATTTCAGTGAAAAACACAAAAAACAGTGCTTTAGAAAAAATCTTAAGTAAAAGCAAAGGACAAATAGTTCATGAGACTTCTTCAGTAAAAATTAAAGAGTGCACAGAAAAAGAAATCTCTCAGACTCACAAGGAGGTAGTGAATTTTAGTGCAAAAGTTACGCTAAGTGACAGGAAGCAGGCAGCTACAACTAAGGAACACTCATCCACAGCAAGTAGAGCACATTGCACACCTAGAGAGCAATGCCCTAATTTGGCAGAGGATGACCAGGCTTGCAGGCAAAATAGAGGTGTTGAAAATGATTCTGACCTTGCCAATGCTGATGCCATTACAGGAAATGCGGCTTTGAAAAGTGGTGTTGGTTATACATCCTCTGAAAATGTTCCTACTGGAAATGTTCTGGTATCTGAAGTTTTTGTTAGAGATCTTTCTGTTAAGGATATTCCTGGAAATTCTTCCTACAGGGATATGCCTCCTGGAAATTCTCCCCATGGGGATGGTTTCTCTGGAAACACTTTCCCTGAAGATACTGTTTCTAGACATACTTTCTCTGGAGATGTTGCTTCTGGATGCAGTTCATCTAAATATACCCTAACTAGAAATACTTCCTCTGGAGATTCTCCTAGAAGTACATCCCCTGGAAATTCCCCTACTTTAATTTCCTTACCTGATAATGACCCTTCTGGAAATATTACCTCTGGAGATGCCCCCTCTAGAAATACACATTCTAAAGATGATTCACTAGATGATTCCGGAAATGGTGATAGCCTCAACAAAAATGGTGGTCGAAATGATGATAGTTGCCATAATTCAATCGCCAGAGCTCATCACAAGTCAGTTCAGTACAGTGATGGTGTCAGTGATCATGACTCTGAATACCGGGACTCCATGTGGAACATGGCCTTCTTAACTCCTGAACGAAGAGAAAGGGATGAGACTTCGCCTCCTCAGCCAGATTCACCAGGTGTGTATCTTTGTTCTTGTATGCTAAAATCTGTACTTTATTACAGTAGGCCCCCAACTTACAAACATGTTCCATTCCTGATATTTCAAACTGAATAAAAAAAGTGTTTTGTGTGTGTGTATATCTCTCTGTCTGTCTCTCTGTCTCTGTCTATGTCTGTCTGTGTGTCTGCCTCTCTCTGTCTGTGTCTCTGTCTCTCTGTCTGTGACTCTCTCTGTTTACTTGTGTTTCTCTCACTCTCTCGCTCTCACTGTCTCTCGCTCTTGCTCTCTCTCGCTGTTGCTCTCTCTCGCTCTTGCTCTCTCTCGCTCTTGCTCTCTCTCGCTCTTGCTCTCTCTTGCTCTTGCTCTCTCTTGCTCTTGCTCTCTCTCGCTCTCTTGCTCTCTTTTGCTCTCTCTTGCTCTCTTTTGCTCTCTCTTGCTCTCTTTTGTTCTCTCTTGCTCTCTCTTGCTCTCTCTCTCTCTCTCTCTCTCTCTCTCTCTCTCTCTCTCTCTCTCTCTTGCTCTCTTGCTCTCTCTCTTGCTCTCTCTCTTGCTCTCTCTGCTCTCTCTCTCTTGCTCTCTCTCTTCTGCTCTCTTGCTCTCTCTCTCTTGCTCTCTCTCTCTTGCTCTCTCTTCTGCTCTCTCTCTCTGCTCTCTCTCTCTCTCTTCTCTCTCTTGCTCTACACAGGGTTTGACAAGGATCCCTAGCTTTATTGACAGCTATTTACAGGTTTAGGATTCCTAACTTTATTGACAAGCTAAGAGCTGTTACCTACATCAGCTCATTTGAAAGCATTTTTATTGTTATGAGACATACAAGTAGGAAACAGGATGAAGTTGGAGCCATCTGTGGGCCAGCATTTTCATTTGATCAACTGACTTTATCTCGTTGACATCATTATGCTGTCTGATGTGCTTCCATACTCTAGTCATCCTGGGTATGTATGATCTCAGATGGAGTGATGTTCTGGAGAAGGGTACAGCCAGAGGTGAAGTTGCTGCTTTCTGCCCATCTTGTGGCATAAAAGCTTGTTTCACGCTGTCCTCGCGGAGCGCTCTCTCAACTCTCTCTCTCTCTCTCTCTCTCTCTCTCTCTCTCTCTCTCTCTCTCTCTCTCTCTCTCTCTCTCTCTCTCTCTCTCTCTCTCTCTCTCTCTCTCTCTCTCTCTCTCTCTCTCTCTCTCTCTCTCTCTCTCTCTCTCTCTCTCTCTCTCTCTCTCTCTCTCTCTCTCTCTCTCTCTCTCTCTCTCTCTCTCTCTCTCTCTCTCTCTCTCTCTCTCTCTCTCTCTCTCTCTCTATATATATATATATATATATATATATATACATATATATATAAACATACATACATATATATATATATATATATATATATATGCATCAGGGAAGAGAGAGGTGAAGGTTTATAAACTAAAAGAGGAGGCAGTTAGGGTAAGATATAAACAGCTATTGGAGGATAGATGGGCTAATGAGAGCATAGGCAATGGGGTCGAAGAGGTATGGGGTAGGTTTAAAAATGTAGTGTTAGAGTGTTCAGCAGAAGTTTGTGGTTACAGGAAAGTGGGTGCAGGAGGGAAGAGGAGCGATTGGTGGAATGATGATGTAAAGAGAGTAGTAAGGGAGAAAAAGTTAGCATATGAGAAGTTTTTACAAAGTAGAAGTGATGCAAGGAGGGAAGAGTATATGGAGAAAAAGAGAGAGGTTAAGAGAGTGGTGAAGCAATGTAAAAAGAAAGCAAATGAGAGAGTGGGTGAGATGTTATCAACAAATTTTGTTGAAAATAAGAAAATGTTTTGGAGTGAGATTAACAAGTTAAGAAAGCCTAGAGAACAAATGGATTTATCAGTTAAAAATAGGAGAGGAGAGTTATTAAATGGAGAGTTAGAGGTATTGGGAAGATGGAGGGAATATTTTGAGGAATTGTTAAATGTTGATGAAGATAGGGAAGCTGTGATTTCGTGTATAGGGCAAGGAGGAATAACATCTTGTAGGAGTGAGGAAGAGCCAGTTGTGAGTGTGGGGGAAGTTCGTGAGGCAGTAGGTAAAATGAAAGGGGGTAAGGCAGCCGGGATTGATGGGATAAAGATAGAAATGTTAAAAGCAGGTGGGGATATAGTTTTGGAGTGGTTGGTGCAATTATTTAATAAATGTATGGAAGAGGGTAAGGTACCTAGGGATTGGCAGAGAGCATGCATAGTTCCTTTGTATAAAGGCAAAGGGGATAAAAGAGAGTGCAAAAATTATAGGGGGATAAGTCTGTTGAGTGTACCTGGTAAAGTGTATGGTAGAGTTATAATTGAAAGAATTAAGAGTAAGACGGAGAATAGGATAGCAGATGAACAAGGAGGCTTTAGGAAAGGTAGGGGGTGTGTGGACCAGGTGTTTACAGTGAAACATATAAGTGAACAGTATTTAGATAAGGCTAAAGAGGTCTTTGTGGCATTTATGGATTTGGAAAAGGCGTATGACAGGGTGGATAGGGGGGCAATGTGGCAGATGTTGCAAGTGTATGGTGTAGGAGGTAGGTTACTGAAAGCAGTGAAGAGTTTTTACGAGGATAGTGAGGCTCAAGTTAGAGTATGTAGGAAAGAGGGAAATTTTTTCCCAGTAAAAGTAGGCCTTAGACAAGGATGTGTGATGTCACCGTGGTTGTTTAATATATTTATAGATGGGGTTGTAAGAGAAGTAAATGCAAGGGTCTTGGCAAGAGGCATGGAGTTAAAAGATAAAGAATCACACACAAAGTGGGAGTTGTCACAGCTGCTCTTTGCTGATGACACTGTGCTCTTGGGAGATACTGAAGAGAAGTTGCAGAGATTGGTGGATGAATTTGGTAGGGTGTGCAAAAGAAGAAAATTAAAGGTGAATACAGGAAAGAGTAAGGTTATGAGGATAACAAAAAGATTAGGTGATGAAATATTGAATATCAGATTGGAGGGAGAGAGTATGGAGGAGGTGAACGTATTCAGATATTTGGGAGTGGACGTGTCAGCGGATGGGTCTATGAAAGATGAGGTGAATCATAGAATTGATGAGGGAAAAAGAGTGAGTGGTGCACTTAGGAGTCTGTGGAGACAAAGAACTTTGTCCTTGGAGGCAAAGAGGGAAATGTATGAGAGTATAGTTTTACCAACGCTCTTATATGGGTGTGAAGCGTGGGTGATGAATGTTGCAGCGAGGAGAAGGCTGGAGGCAGTGGAGATGTCATGTCTGAGGGCAATGTGTGGTGTGAATATAATGCAGAGAATTCGTAGTTTGGAAGTTAGGAGGAGGTGCGGGATTACCAAAACTGTTGTCCAGAGGGCTGAGGAAGGGTTGTTGAGGTGGTTCGGACATGTAGAGAGAATGGAGCGAAACAGAATGACTTCAAGAGTGTATCAGTCTGTAGTGGAAGGAAGGCGGGGTAGGGGTCGGCCTAGGAAAGGTTGGAGGGAGGGGGTAAAGGAGGTTTTGTGTGCGAGGGGCTTGGACTTCCAGCAGGCATGCATGAGCGTGTTTGATAGGAGTGAATGGAGACAAATGGTTTTTAATACTTGACGTGCTGTTGGAGTGTGAGCAAAGTAACATTTATGAAGGGATTCAGGGAAACCGGCAGGCCGGACTTGAGTCCTGGAGATGGGAAGTACAGTGCCTGCACTCTGAAGGAGGGGTGTTAATGTTGCAGTTTAAAAACTGTAGTGTAAAGCACCCTTCTGGCAAGACAGTGATGGAGTGAATGATGGTGAAAGTTTTTCTTTTTCGGGCCACCCTGCCTTGGTGGGAATCGGCCAGTGTGATAATAAAAAAAAAAAAAAAAATATATATATATATATATATATATATATATATTATATATATATATATATATATATATATATATATATATATATATATATATATATATATATATATATATATATATATATTATATGATACATTTATATATATATATATAATATATATATATATATATATATATTATATATATATATATATATATATATATATATATATATATATATATATATATATACAGGAGGGCCCCACTTATACGGCAGGTTAGGTTCCAGGCTACCGCCGTAAAGCGGAAACCGCCGTAAAGTGGAACACCCTTTTTTTCCACTTATAAATGCATACAAACACTAGATATCAAGTTTACACTAACATATATTAAGTTAGCAATAGAACCAGGCATCAAAAAACAATAAAAAAGTATAATACACACATAGTGCACTCATTACTTACCTTAAAATATTTATAGTCTTAATCTAGGGTGAGACAAGTAGTATTTATTGTAAGAAATCAAGTGTGGTATGTATGGTGTCAGCCAGGCTACCATACCAGGCCACCCCACCCACACATACTATTCTATGATATTTAAGCATCCCAGAGCGATAAAATGTATATACTGTTCACTCATTACTTACCTTAAAATATTTGTAGTCTTAATGTAGGGTCAGGAGTAAGTAAATGAGATAAAACGAATAAATGAGAGAGAGAAAGAATGAGTACATGAGAGGGGACAGGCGCAGAGTTATGTAAACAAACCAGGCGAACGTAAGTTTTGTAAACAAACGAAGTGTACACGTCTGGTTTGTGTACAAGTTACATTGTGTACAGGTTGTCTCTACATTGATATGGTAGAATTAATAAAGAAGAACACTCCCATTCTCATGTAACATCATTTTGAGAAGAAATGAAGCTCTGAGTGAAGGCAATGGAAATAAGTCACACTGACTTTTTTGGGTTATCCTAGGTTCTCTACACATATGTTGTTATGTATGTTAATCTATGTAACTGTATTTGTGTATACCTGAATAAACTTACTTACATACATACGAAAGGAATAATTTTCTACAGTTACCCCCAGTAACACATTTTCTCTTATGTTAGATTAGAGAAAATGTTATTCTTGGCGTCACTTGTACAAGTTATGTGGCTCCTACATCTTATATTTATGTTTATTTATTCTATTGTGGGGTGTATTTATCATCTTTTTATGTTATGTATCGTGTTTATTATATAATTTTGAAAAAAATATCATGGATGGATTAATGAAAATGTGTATATTAACGTAATATACGACATTTAATGAGACTCGGTGAGTATTGTTATTATTATTATTATCATTTCTAATATGGCGTCACTTGTGCAAGTCGTCTGCTACCACATCTCACATTTATGTTTATTTATTCTACTGTGGGGTGTATTTATCTTATTTATATGTTATGCATCGTGTTTATTATATTTTGAAAAAAATATCATAGATGGATTAATGAAAATGCGTATATTAACGTAATATACGACATTTAAATGACTCAATGATTATTATTATCATTACTAATATGACGTCTGGAGACATAAGACACTTAACGATTTTAATGTGTACCTGCATGCCAGCACAGTATGTAAGTTTATTTAGGTACAGGTATACATAAGTATAATTATCAGAGTATATATAAAATATGAAATAACTTTTAAAAACATTTGAAATTTTGGAGTTTCCAGACAAAATGGAGAGACTTAGTGCTTACTGAGCTCACGGAGAATGTAAACCAACAGGGTGGGGCGCGGTGACCGTATTAGAAAGTCAGGTGGGGGGAGCCGTTTAGCGAGTTTTGGTCATAATTTGAAATGTCCGTATTAGCGGAACGCCGTAAAGTGAAACGCCGTAAAGCGGGGCCCTCCTGTGTATATATATATATATATATATACACACACACACACACACACACACACACACACACACACACACACACACACACACACACACACACACACACACACACACACCTGGAGTTTACCTACAACCTATTCCATATACTTGTAACATCTGCCACATTGCTCCCCTATCCACTCTATCATATGCCTTTTCTAAATACATAAGTGCAATAAAAACTTACCTACTTTTATCTAAATACTGTTCACATATATGCTTCAATGTAAACACTTGATCTACACATCCCCTACCCACTCTAAAACCTCCTTCCTTCATATATATATATATATATATATATATACAGTGGACCCCCGGTTAACGATATTTTTTCACTCCATAAGTATGTTCAGGTGCCAGTACTGACCGAATTTATTCCCATAAGGAATATTGTGAAGTAGATTAGTCCATTTCAGACCCCCAAACATACACGTACAAACGCACTTACATAAATACACTTACATAATTGGTCGCATTCGGAGGTAATCGTTATGCGGGGGTCCACTGTATATATATATATATATATATATATATATATATATATATATATATATATATATAATTTTTTTTTTTTTTTTTTTTTTTTTTCAACAAGTCGGCCGTCTCCCACCGAGGCAGGGTTACCCAAAAAAGAAAGAAAATCCCCAAAAAGAAAATACTTTCATCATCATTCAACACTTTCACCACACTCGCACATTATCACTGTTTTTGCAGAGGTGCTCAGAATACAACAGTCTAGAAGCATACACATATAAAGATACACAACATATCCCTCCAAACTGCCAATATCCCAAACCCCTCCTTTAAAGTGCAGGCATTGTACTTCCCATTTCCAGGACTCAAGTCCGACTATATGAAAATAACCGGTTTCCCTGAATCCCTTCACTAAATATTACCCTGCTCACACTCCAACAGATCGTCAGGTCCCAAGTACCATTCGTCTCCATTCACTCCTATCTAACACGCTCACGTACGCTTGCTGGAAGTCCAAGCCCCTTGCCCACAAAACCTCCTTTACCCCCTCTCTCCAACCCTTTCGAGGACGACCCCTACCCCGCCTTCTTTCCCCTATAGATTTATATGCTTTCCATGTCATTCTACTTTGATCCATTCTCTCTAAATGACCAAACCACCTCAACAACCCCTCTTCTGCCCTCTGACTAATACTTTTATTAACTCCACACCTTCTCCTAATTTCCACACTCCGAATTTTCTGCATAATATTTACACCACACATTGCCCTTAAACAGGACATCTCCACTGCCTCCAACCGTCTCCTCGCTGCTGCATTTACCACCCAAGCTTCACACCCATATAAGAGTGTTGGTACTACTATACTTTCATACATTCCCTTCTTTGCCTCCATAGATAACGTTTTTTGACTCCACATATACCTCAACGCACCACTCACCTTTTTTCCCTCATCAATTCTATGATTAACCTCATCCTTCATAAATCCATCCGCCGACACGTCAACTCCCAAGTATCTGAAAACATTCACTTCTTCCATACTCCTCCCCAATTTGATATCCAATTTTTCTTTATCTAAATCATTTGACACCCTCATCACCTTACTCTTTTCTATGTTCACTTTCAACTTTCTACCTTTACACACATTCCCAAACTCATCCACTAACCTTTGCAATTTTTCTTTATATATATATATATATATATATATATATATATATATATATATATATATATATATATATATATATATATATATATATATACACACACACACACACACACACACATGTATATAATATGCACTTGGAATTTCACTATTCTTTCACAGTGGTTGTTCTGCATATTGTGATATCACACCGTTTACTATGATTTTATTGTATATACAGTGGACCCCTGGATATCGGCCAGTGCGGATTTCGGCCAAATCAGATTTCGGCCGCTTTGTTGTTGGCCGAAATTCTATCCTGGATTTTGGCCGGCAACTTGGAAATCGGCTGTATTGGACGTGTCAGCCTGCCACTCTGCCGTGTTCATGAGACCGTACAGTGGACCCCCGATGTACGATGTCCCCAACCTACGTTAAAACCGACCTACGATGCTTTTCAGTGTATAAATTTGACCCCGGCGTATGTTGAAAAACTCGACGTACAGCATTCGTCCGGTACCGCGTCCACAAGTCTGTCCGCCTGAGCACGCCTCAGCTGGCCTGCCTTCAGTTAGTATGCCAATGTTTACAAGCCAGAGCGGTTGCTCCCACGCATACATTTTGAATACAGTATTTTGTATTATTCCAGTGTTTTTAGTGCTTCTAACTGTTAAATAAGCCATCATGAGCCCAAAGAAAGCTTCTAGTGCCAACCCTGTGGTAAAAGGGTGAGAAATACAGTATTATCGAAATACTATCGTACCACAGTCAGCTGCTGCTGCTGCTGTAGCACCGTCAGCTGCTGCTGCTGCTGTAGCACCAGCTGCTGCTGTTGCTGTAGCACCGTCAGTTGCTGCTGCTGCTGTAGCACCGTCAGCTGCTGCTGCTGTAGCACCGTTGTTGGTGTGGCTAATCAAGAATACCGAGAAACAATTAACCCCATAGGGTTAGCCACCCAAGATAACCCAAAAAAAGTCTACTAACATCCAGGTGAACAGAAAAAAATGCCTGGAACTAGTGCTCATATTGGTGAATTTAAGGTCAACAAAGGTTGGTTTGAGAGATTTAAGAATCGTAGTGACATGCACAGTATGATAAGGCCTGTTCTGGAAGAAAATGCCAAACAGGACCTACATTGCTCAGGAGGAAAAGGCATTCCCAGGACACAGTGTCTCATCAGTCATTGCAGCATTTTCAATAAAGGTAAGTGTCATTTATTCTTCATTTAGTAGAGTAGTACATGCACTTTATATATTGTGCATGTACTACTCTACTATTGTGCGTGTATCCTTCTTTTTGTGTGTAGGAAAATGTATATGTCATGTGGTAAAAATTTTTTTTTTCATACTTTTGGGTGTCTTGCATGGATTAATTTGATTTCCATTACATGTATTTCTTATGGGGAAAATTAATTCGACTTACGATAATTTCGTCTTACGATGTGTTCTCAGGAATGGATTAATATCGTAAGTCTGGGGTCCACTGTATTTCGTTATAATCCATTCTTTTTTGTAGTTGTTTATTGAGTGCGACTGCGAAATAAGCCACCATGGGCCCAAAGAAAGTTCCTA
This sequence comes from Cherax quadricarinatus, assembly GCF_038502225.1. NCBI lineage: Eukaryota > Metazoa > Arthropoda > Malacostraca > Decapoda > Parastacidae > Cherax > Cherax quadricarinatus. The sequence goes on from NC_091292.1 coordinate 3,786,309, forward strand.
GTGCCAGTCCTTTGGTGAAGAAAGTCAGAAACTCGATAGAATTCATTGACAAAATCTTGTCCCACTTCAGGCAAATCTTAGAGACGCCAGAAACAGACGTCTCTGGACAGTTTTTCTTGTGCGACAAGGGTGCAGTGACTCTGAAGCTGGTCCTAGTGCCAGTAAAAGACAAAGAAGGGAAGTAATCCCAGGCAGGGACTTGATACCTGAAGTCCTTATGAAGGGGGATTACCCTTCCAAACAGTAGCCCCAACTCCCTCTCACCTCCTCGCCTTCTTCAATATGCCAATGAGAGTCTTCAATAAAGGTATGTAATGTTCATTTATCATTAAAATTTGTGCTTTATATTTATTTTTCATTGTTTTCTGTATGTAAAACTATAGTTAATCTTTAAAAAATGTATTTTTTGTTAATATTTTTGGGTGTCTATAACGGATTAATTGTATTTACATTAATTCTTATGGGAAATATTACTTCGATTTTCGGCCTTATCGGATTTACACTGACCTTCTGGGATGGATAACAGCCAAAATCTGGGGTTCCACTGTGTGTACTCACCTAGTTGAGGTTGCAGGGGTCGAGTGGGTGGAGTCCTAGCTCCTGGCCCCACCTCTTCACTGGTCGCTACTAGGTCACTCTCCCTGAACCGTGGGCTTTATCATGCCTCTGTGTGTGCTTTATATACATATACAGTGGACCCCCGCATAACGATGGCATCGCATAGCGATTTTTCCGCATAACGATTACTTTTATCGCAAAATTTTTGCCGCGCATACCGATTAAAAACCCGCATACCGATTTTCGTCCGAGACGCGTCCAATGTGCCCTCAGCCAGCCTCACATGTGCCGCTCCGTCCCATTGTTTACCAGCCAGCCTCCGCGGTAACATCCAAGCATACACTCGGAATATTTCGTATTATTACAGTATTTTCGGTGCTGTTTCTGGAAAATAAGTGACCATGGGCCCCAAGAAAGCTTCTAGTGCCAACCCTGTGGTAAAAAGGGTGAGAATTAGTATGGAAATTAAGAAAGATTTTGAAGGGTTTGGGGCTAACCCTGAGAAGCCTATGCCAGTTGTGGAATCCATTGTGCCTACTTCAAAGATTAAGGAAATGTGTGCACAGTGGGTTGAACTGCAAACCTTTATAGATGAAAATCACCCTGACACAGCTGTTGCAAGCCGTGCTGTTGACTATTTCAATGACAATGTTGTGGCCCATTTTAGACAAATCGTAAAGGAACGGGAGGTACAGAGCTCTATGGACAGATTTGTTGTGCGACAGAGGTCCAGTGACTCTCAAGCTGGTCCTAGTGGCATTAAAAGAAGAAGGGAAGTAACCCCGGAAAAGGACTTGCTACCTCAAGTCGTAATGGAAGGGGATTCCCCTTCTAAACAGTAAGAAGATAATGCTCTCCCCTCCTCCCATCCCATCAATCATCACCAGATCTTCAATAAAAGTAAGTGTCATTTAATTGTGCATGCCTTTTTCAGTTTGTGTGTATTAAAATTAACATTTCATGTGGTAAAAAAAATTTTTTTTCATACTTTTGGGCGTCTTGCACGGATTAATTTGATTTCCATTATTTCTTATGGGGAAAATTCATTCGCATAACGATTATTTCGAATAACGATGAGCCCTCTTGCACGGATTAAAATCGTTAACCGGGGGTCCACTGTATGTTTGTGTGTGTGTGTTTGTACTCACCTAATTGTGGTTGCAGGGGTTGACTCTTAGCTCCTGGCCCCGCTTCTTCACTGGTCGCTACTGGGTCACTCACTGCATGCTCTGTGAGCTTTATGATACCTCTTCTTAAAGCTATGCATGGATCCTGCCTCCACCACCCCCCCCTCCAGACTATTCCACTTCCTGACAACTCTGTGACTGAAGAAATACTTCCTAACATCTCTGTGACTCATCCGAGTCTTCAACTTCCAATTGTGACCCCTTGTCACTGTGTCCCATCTCTGGAACATCTTATCTTTTTCCACCGTGTTGATTCCTCTCAGTATTTTGTGTGTTATCATGTTTCCCCGCCCCTCCTGTCCTCCAGTGTTGTAAGGTCAGTTTCCCTTAACCTCTCCTCATAGGACATGCCCCTTAGCTCCGGGACTAGTCTCGTTTCAAACCTTTGCAATTTCTCTAATTTCCTGACGTGCTTTCCCAGGTGTGGGTTCCAAACTGGTGCTGCATACTCTAATATAGGCCTGACGTACGTGGTGTACAGAGTTCTGAAGGACTCTTACTGAGATGGTGGAAAGCTATTTTTAGGTTTGTTAGTCGCCCATATGCTGCAACAGATATTTGGTTGATGTGCACCTCGGGAGATATGTTCAGTATTATACTCAACCTAAGATCCTTTTCCTGGAGTGAGGTTTGTAGCCTTTGGCCCCCTGTCATAATAATAATATCTTTATTTATTACACGTAAATGTAACCCCTTTTCCTGTAACAATTACTAAAAAGAATAAGAGGAACAAAATTGTCGAAGTGGGAAGTCTGAATATGCGTGGATGTTGTGCAAATGATAAGAAAGAGATGATTGTGGATGTTATGAATGAGAAGAAGCTGGATGTCCTGGCTTTAAGTGAAACAAAGCTGAAGGGGGTGGGAGAGTTTCAGTAGAGAGGAATAAATGGGATTAGGTCAGGGGTTTCAAATAGAGTTAGAGTTAAAGGAGTAGCAATAATGTTGAAGGACAAGTTATGGCAGGAAAAGAGGGAATGTAAATGTATTAATTCAAGGATTATGTGGAGTAAAATAAAGGTTGGATGTGAACAGTGGGTTATAGTAAGCGTATATGCACCTGGAGAAGAGAGAAGTGTAGAGAGAGAGAGATTTTGGGAAATGTCGAGTGAATGCGTGCGGAGTTTTGAACCAAGTGGGAGAGTAATGGTGGTTAGGGATTTCAATGCTAAAGTGGGCAAAAATGTTGTGGAGGGAGTAGTAGGTAAATTTGGGGTGCCAGGGGTAAATGAAAATGGGGAGCCTTTAACCCTTTGGGGGTTTTGGCCGTACTAGTACGGCTTATGCTCCAGGGTTTTTGACGTACTAGTACGCCTAAATTCTAGCACCCTCAAATCTAGTGAGAGAAAGCTGGTAGGCCTACATATGAAAGAATAGGTCTATGTGGTCAGTGTGCGCAATATAAAAAAAATCCTACAGCACACAGTGCATAATGAGAAAAAAAAACTTTGACCCTGTTTTTGGATTAAAACAGCGACTTTGCACTGTATTTTCGTATGGTATTTATTGTTGTATTCTAGTTTTCTTGGTCTCATTTTATAGAATGGAAGACATATTACAGAAATTGATATGATTTTGACTGGTGTTACAATGAAAAGTACCTTGAAATTGAGGTCAAAGTAGCAGAAATGTTCGATTTTTACCAAAGTTCAAAAGTAAGCAAATCATGCCAAGCATCCAATACACGTCAACTGGTGAGTCTAATAGTGTTCTTTCACAAGTGCGCTGATATTATTTATACCATTTCTACACTAATGCAGTAGTCTGCATAACGGTAAATCTATTTTTTGTAGGAATAAAAATTCAAAGTGGAAAGCCAAAGAAATATAAGAGGGGTATGGGGATGTGACTAACGAACAGAGAACTTGTTATTTTAGTGCCAGGAATGTCCTTCTTGTTTATTCTGGACCCTATTCGGAAATTGGCATCTTTTGAAATTTGTGTGAAATTGGCAAATTTGCTAAATTCTGATCACTTTATTGGATAGTTGAAATCGGTAAATGGGTGGTTTCTTGTACTCATTCAATAGAAAAAATGAAGTTCTCGCGAAATAGTTATGATTTTTGTCGACTAGTACACTGGAATTGGCCGAAAATAGGGCTCAAAGTGGGCAAAATCGCCGATGTGTAAACAGCGTCAAGACCGCTAACTTCGCAAGAGCATAATTCCGTAAGTTTTCCATCAGATACCATACTTTTGGTGTCATTATGATCGGGAAAAGATTTTCTATTGTTTCATAAGATTTTTTTTTTTTTTTTTTTTTTTTGAAATTTTGGCAACCCTGAGAACAAGTCTCTGAGAGGGCCTGGCGACCTCCAAAGGGTTAATTGAGCTATGTGTAGAAAGAGGCTTGTTAATAAGTAATACAAATTTTATGAAGAAGAGGATAAATATACAAGATATGATATAGCACGTAATGAAAGTTGTTTGTTAGATTATGTATTGGTGGATAAAAGGTTGATGGGTAGGCTCCAGGATGTACACGTTTATAGAGGGGCAACTGATATATCGGATCATTATTTAGTTGTAGCTACAGTTAGAGTAAGAGGTAGATAGGAAAAGAGGAAAATGGCAACAATAAGCAAGAGGGAGGTGAAAGTGTATAAACTAAGGGAGGAGGAAGTTCGGGTGAGATATAAGCAACTATTGGCAGAAAGAAGGGCTGGTGCAAGTATGAGTAGTGGGGGGGTTGAATAGGGTTGGAATAGTTTTAAAAATGCAGTATTAGAATGTGGGGCAGAAGTTTGTGGTTATAGGAGGGTGGGTGCAGGAGGAAAGAGGAATGATTGGTGGAATGATGAAGGAAAAGGTGTGATAAAAGAGAAAAAGTTAGCTTATGAGAGGTTTTTACAAAGCAGAAGTGTTATAAGAAGAGCAGAGTATATGGAGAGTGAAAGAAAGGTGAAGAGAGTGGCGAGAGAGTGCAAAAGGAGAGCAGATGATAGAGTGGGAGAGGCACTGTCAAGAAATTTTAATGAAAATAAGAAAAATTTTTGGAGTGAGTTAAAAAAGTTAAGAAAGCCTAGAGAACGAGTGGATTTGTCAGTTAAAAACAGAGTAGGGGAGTTAGTAGATGGAGAGATGGAGGTTTTGGGTAGATGGCAAGAATATTTTGAGGAACTTTTAAATGTTGACGGTGAAAGGGAAGCGGTAATTTCATACACTGGACAGGGAGGTATACCATCTTTTAGGAGTGAAGAAGAACAGGATGTGAGTGTAGGGGAGGTGCGTGAGGCATTATGTAGAATGAAAGGGGGTAAAGCAGCTGGAACTGACGGGATCATGACAGAAATGTTAAAGCAGGGGGGGATATAGTGTTGGAGTGGTTGGTATTTTTGTTTAATAAATGTATGAAAGAGGGGAAGGTACCTAGGGATTGGCAGAGAGCATGTATAGTCCCTTTATATAAAGGGAATGGGGACAAAAGAGATTGTAAAAATTATAGAGGAATAAGTTAACTGAGTATACCAGGAAAAGTGTACGGTAGGGTTATAATTGAAAGAATTAGAGGTAAGACAGAATGTAGGATTGCAGATGAGCAAGGAGGTTTCAGAGTGGGTAGGGGATGTGTAGATCAAGTGTTTACATTGAAGTGTATATGTGAACAGTATTTAGATAAAGGTAGGGAAGTTTTTATTGCTTATATGGATTTAGAAAAGGCATATGATAGAGTGGATAGAGGAGCAATGTGGCAGATGTTGCAAGTATGTATATGGAATAGGTGGCAAGTTACTAAATGCTGTAAAGAGTTTTTATGAGGATAGTGAGGCTCAGGTTAGGGTGTTGAGAAGAGAGGGAGACTACTTCCCAGTAAAAGTAGGTCTTAGACAGGGATGTGTAATGTCACCATGGTTGTTTAATATATTTATAGATGGGGTTGTAAAAGAAGTAAATGCTAGGGTGTTCGGGAAAGGGGTGGAATTAAATTATAGGGAATCAAATACAAAATGGGAAATGACACAGTTGCTTTTTGCTGATGATACTGTGCTTATGGGAGATTCTAAAGAAAAATTGCGAAGGTTAGTGGAGGAGTTTGGGAGTGTGTGTAAAGGGACAAAGTTGAAAGTGAACATAGAAAAGAGTAAGGTGATGAGGGTATCAAATGATTTAGATAAAGAAAAATTAGATATCAAATTGGGGAGGAGGAGTATGGAAGTAAATGCTTTCAGATACTTGGGAGTTGACGTGTCAGCGGATGGATTTATGAAGGATGAGGTTAATCATAGAATTGATGAGGGAGAAAAGGTGAGTGGTGCGTTGAGGTATATGTGGAAACAAAAAACGTTATCTATGGAGGCAGCGTGGAGGCGGTTGGAGGCAGCGGAGATGTCCTGTCTAAGGGCAATGTGTGGTGTAAATATTATGCAGAAAATTCGGAGTGTGGAAATTAGGAGAAGGTGTGGATTTAATAAAAGTATTAGCCAGAGGGCTGATGAGAGGTTGTTGAGGTGGTTTGGTTATTTAGAGAGAATGGATCAAAGTAGAATGGCATGGAGAGCGTATAAATCTGTAGGGGAAGGAAGGCGGGGTAGGGGTCGTCCTCAAAAAGGTTGGAAGGAAGGGGTAAGGGAGGTTTTGTGGGCGAAGTGCTTGGACTTCCAGCAGGCGTGCATTAGCGTGTTCAATAGGAGTGAATGGAGACGAATGGTATTTGGGACCTGACGATCTGTTGGAGTGTGAGCAGGGTAATATTTAGTGAAGGGATTCAGGGAAACCGCTTATTTTTATATAGCTGGACTCGAGTCTTGGAAATGGGAATTACAATGTCTGCACTCTAAAGGAGGGGTTCAGGATATTAGCAGTTTGGAGGGATATGTTATGTATCTTTATACATATATGCTTCTAAACTGTTGTGTTCTGGGCACCTCTGCAAAAACAGTGATTATGTGTGAGTGAGGTGAAAGTGTTGAATGATGATGAAAGTATTTTCTTTTTGGGGATTTCCTTTCTTTTTGGGTCACCCTGCCTTGGTGGGAAACGGCCGATTTGTTAAAAAAAAAAAAATGTACATGGTATACAGGCCTAGCTGACATCAGTGACATACTACTATATAGAAAGCCCCTTGTGATGCATAGTATTTCGGGCAAATTTGGTCCTTGTCCCAGGATGCGACCCACGCCAGATGACTAACTCCTAGGTATCCATTTTACTGATGGGTGAATGTAGACAACCGGTGTAAAGAAACACGCCCAGTGTTTCTACCCTCACTGTATGAAGCAAGAGCTTTAGTGACCAGGCTGTATTGTGTCTACGGTCTTGTTTGACCTTCCCCGATCTTCATGCCGTGTGTGTGTGTGTGTGTGTGTGTGTGTGTGTGTGTGTGTGTGTGTGTGTGTGTGTGTGTGTGTGTACTCGCCTAATTGTACTGACCTAATTGTGGTTGCAGGGGTCAAGACTCGGCTCCTGGCCCTGCCTCTTCACCGAGTGCTACTAGGTCTTCTCTCTCCCTGCTCCATGAGCTTTATCATACCTCATCTTAAAGCTATGTATGGTTCCTGCCTCCACTACCTCACTTGCTAGGCTATTCCACTTCCTGACTACTCTGACTGAAGAAATACTTCCTAACATCCCTTTGACTCATATGGGTTTTCAACTTCCAATTGTGACCCCTTGTTTCTGTGTCCCCTCTCTGGAACATCCTGTCTCTGTCCACCTTGTTTATTCCATGCAGTATTTTGTATATCATTATCATATCTCCCCTAACCCTCCTGTCCTCCAGTGTCATCAGGCCGATTTTCCTTAACCTTTCTTCATAGGACATTCCCTTTAGCTCTGGAACTAACCTTGTCACAAACCTTTGCACTTTCTCTAATTTCTTGACATGCTTGATCAAGTGTGGGTTCCAAACAGGTGCTGCATACTCCAGTATGGGCCTGACATACACGGTGTACAGTGTCTTGAATGATTCCTTACTAAGGTATTGGAACACTGTTCTCTGGTTTGTCAGGCGCCCATATGCTGCAGCAATTATCTGATTGATGTGTGCTTCCGGAAACATGCTCGGTGTTATACTCACCCCGAGATCTTTCTTCTTGAGTGAGGTTTGCAGTCTTTGGCCGCCTAACCTATACTCTGTCTGCGGTCTTCTGCGCCCTTCCCCGATCTTCGTGACTTTGCATTTGGCGGGGTTAAATTCGAGAAGCCAGTTGCTGGAC
>NC_091292.1:3799207-3834207 GCF_038502225.1 Cherax quadricarinatus
TACATGGTATACAACAATGACATACTATTATATAGAAGCTGCTTGTTATTCTGAGCATTTCAAGCAAATTTGGTCAGTTTTGTCCCAGGATGCAACCCACACCAGTTGACTAACACCCAGATACCCATTTTACACTGTTGGTAAACAGGGACAGGGACAGCAGGTGTCTTACGGAAACACATCCCTAACGTTTTCCAGCCATACCGGAGGAAATTCGAACCCTAGACCTTAGGTGTGGTTGAGTCGGGTTAGGTTACAGTGTATTAAGTTACACTGACTTCAAAAAATAAAGCGTCTATCCTGTTTGTCCAGAATATTACTTAAAAAAAAAAAAAAGAATTATATAATCTTATTTTACCTATTGATGCCAAAATGAACAGTTTACACACTTCCTAAAAGAAAAAAAAAATACTATCAGATTTTCATTGAAGCTGGTGACATATTATGACTGCTAAATTCAAAAAATTCAAATTTATTTATTTTTTTGCAAGTAATACATTGTGGTTATGTATTTTGCAGTGCAAAAAGAGCCTCTATTATGCTTAGGCATTATGGGCTGACTTAATTTAATGCCTTACTGGCTACGTAACATTAAAGAAATGTATCATAGATGTACAATAGTTCTATTATTATAAATGAATCTAATTTATATCAACCAAAGGATATACAGTGGACCCCCGAGTTTCGTGATTAATCCATTCCAGAGAGCCTGCTGAAAGTCGAAATTGCCGAATGGCGAAACCATTTTCCCTACAAGAAATAATGGAAATAAAATTAATCTGTTCCAGACACCCAAAAATTATTATTATTATTATTATTATCATCACACTGGCCGATTCCCACCAAGGCAGGGTGGCCTGAAAAAGAAAAACTTTCACCATCATTCACTCCATCACTGTCTTGCCAGAAGGGTGCTTTACACTACAGTTTTTAAACTGCAACATTAACACCCCTCCTTCAGAGTGCAGGCACTGTACTTCCCATCTCCAGGACTCAAGTCCGGCCTGCCGGTTTCCCTGAATCCCCAAAGTAACATTTATGAAGGGATTCAGGGAAACCAGCAGGCCGGACTTGAGTCCTGGAGATGGGAAGTACAGTGCCTGCACTCTGAAGGAGGGGTGTTAATGTTGCAGTTTAAAAACTGTAGTGTAAAGCACCCTTCTGGCAAGACAGTGATGGAGTGAATGATGGTGAAAGTTTTTCTTTTTCGGGCCACCCTGCCTTGGTGAGAATCGGCCAGTGTGATAATAATAATAATAATAATTTTTGGGTGTCTGGAACAGATTAATTTTATTTCCAATTTTTTTCAAATTAAATAAAGATTTACATACTGAAAAACAATGAGAAATCAAGTACATGCATATAAAAAATAATAACATTTCACTTACCTTTACTGAAGACTTCTGGGTGGATGGAAGATGGGAGGAGGGGACAGGAGGAAGGTGCACACTATTGTTTTGAAGGAGAATCTCCTTCCATTAGGACTTCAGGTATGAAGTCCTTATCTGGGGTTACTTCGCTTCTTTGTTTTTTAAAGACACTGGCAATGGGACCAACTTGAGAGTCACTGGAACCCTGTCGCACAAAATATCTGTCCAGAGAGCTCTGTTTCTGGCGTTTCTTGAAGATTTGTCTGAAGTGGGACACAACACTGTCATTGTACATGTTGCCAATACGGCCTGCAACAGCTTTGTTAGGGTGAAATTCATCCATAAATGTTTGCACTTCAGTCCACTTTGCACAAATGTCCTTAATCTTTGAAGAAGGCACCTTCCATCTCTCTTCCTCCTCCTCTGCAGCAGTTTCCTGAGCTGTGATCTGTTGCTGTTGCAGAAGAAGCTCTTGCAGCTCTTCAGTGGTTAGCTCTTCCCTGTGGTCCTCCACTAACTCTTCCACATCCTCGCCACTCACCTCCAACCCCAGGGACATCCCCAATGCCACAATAGATTCCACAACTGGCATAGGCTCCTTAGGTCAGCCCCAAACCCTTCAAAATCCCTCTCTTCTACACATTCTGGCCACAATTTTCTCCAAGCAGAGTTCGAAGTCCTGGAAGTCACTCCCTCCCAAGACTTACCTATAAGGTTTATGCAATGGAGGATATTAAAGTGATCTTTCCAGAACTCTCTTAGGGTCAATTCTGTGTCTGAGGTCACTTCAAAGCACTTTTGAAACACTGCTTTTGTGTAGAGTTTTTTGAAGTTTGAAATGACCTGCTGGTCCATTGGCTGGAGGAGAGGAGTTGTATTACGGGGCAAGAACTTCACTGTGATGAATCTAAACTCCTCCACTATTTGCTCTTCGAAGTCTGGAGGATGAGCAGGAGCATTGTTCATTACCAGGAGGCACTTGAGTGACAGTTTATTTTCCAGGAGGTATTTCTTCACACTGGGGCCAAACACTTCATTAAACCAGTCTAGGAAAATATCCCTTGTGACCCATGCCTTACTGTTAGCCTTCCACATCACACACACATTACTCTTGGCGACACTGTTTTTTCTTGAACACTTTGGGTTTTCAGAGTGATACACCAGTAAAGGCTTCACTTTAAAATCCCCACTAGCATTACTACAAAACATGAGAGTAAGCCTATCCTTCATAGGCTTGTGTCCTGGGAGTGCCGTTTCCTCCTGCGTGATGTAGGTCCTCTTTGGCATTTTCTTCCAAGAGAGGCCTGTTTCGTCACAAACACTTGTTGGGGTTTGAATTCTCCAGTGTCTACTCACTCCTTAAACTCCTGTACAAACTTCTCAGCTGCAACTTTGTCAGAACTGGCAGCCTCATCATGCCTTATCACACTGTGAATGCCACTACGCTTCTTAAATCTCTCAGACCAACCTTTGCTGGCCTTAAAATCACAAGCATCACCACTTGTTGCAGGCATTTTCTTTAAGAGATCGTCATGCAACTACCTTGCCTTTTCACATATTATCGACTGCGTAACATTATCTCCTGCTAACTGTTTTTCGATAATCCACACCAACAGTAACCTCCCACTTCTTCGAGGATTTGTGATCTCCTTTTTGTCAGCATATCTACCCCTTTTGCAACAACAGCACACTTTATTTCCTTTCCTTTTGCCACGATCAAAGTGATGGTTGAATGGGGTTTGCCATACATCCTGGCAAGCTCTGTAACACGAACTCCACTCTCATATTTTTCATTGATTTTCTTCTTGAATTCGACCGTGTTCCTCACTTTCTTTACCAGAGGGCTTGCACTAGCTTTCCTTGGGCCCATGGTGACTTATTTAGCAGTTGCAATCACAAAAAACAATGGATTATTATGTATGAACCCGCGGGGTGATGGTCATGTGTTGGTAAACAATGGCACACTGAGCGTGAATGGCGTGAGAGACTGGCTTTGTGTGTGTGGTGACGGGCGGATGGGTACCGGACGTTCGCCGAATCACGAGTCTAATCCCGAACCGCGAGGCCAAATTTTGCCGAAAAAACTTGCCGAAAGTCAAATTTCACGAAAGTCAATGCTGCCGAAACTCGAGGGTCCACTGTATTCCTATTTTCAAAAATGCTTTTTATGAAGCATGATTCAGTTATATTCCTATTGACAATGGACAATAGATTCAAAAGTAATTATAGTAATTATATTATGGGAATATAACATTGTGGTTTGTTAAAAGTAGTTTACAGTATGAGAATGCTACAATTTGGTGTAGGTCAATACTGTTTTTGGGTGTATGTATGAACTTGGTCGTCTAGTCTTGAAGTTTTGGAAGCTATAATGTTTTTAGTACTGAAATGTACAAAATGTATGTCTTAATTTTATCCTGGGAGCTAAACTGATCTATGTGAGCTTCTGAGCAAAGTTTCTAGACCAAAGGTGTTTAATTATATCTGTTATTTAATACAGTGAATTCTTGTATGTGTGAATAACATTTCAGTTATGTAATTTGGAAAAGTAGCATTCAGTTGTATATTCTCGACTTGATACTGTCAAGAAATAATTTGACTATTGGAGAGAGGGATTCCTCTTTTATTACTCTTATTACAGCTCATACCAGTTTCCCTTTTATATTTACAGTTCTATTAATTATTTGCAGAGAGGTCCATGCTCAGAAGATCATCACGGTTACGACAGGCATATCCAAAACTTTTGACCTTACAGCTTGGAAGGTAAAATTATATGGTTCTTTCTTTCATTGCTAGAGTGCTGTACTTTAGTGTAAAATATTTGAAGGAGGTGGGTGCTTTGTGTGGGTTAGTGAGTGAGTGTCATTTTTATATGCTTCATTTTGCTCTGCTTAAATAATGAGTTACAAACAGTACTTGAAAAAATAATGGTGTCATGTTTTGAATGACTTTTTTATATTTACAATATTATGTTGGAGTGTAAGCAAGGTAACATTTATGCAGGGATTCAGGGAAACTAGTTACCTGAGCTTGAATTCTGGAAGTGGGAAGCACAGTGCCTACACTGAAGAGGGGTGGGGGTGGGGATATTGCAGTTTGAGCTGCAGTGTTGGCATGCCTCTGGCAAGACAGTGATGGAGTGAGTGATAGTGAAAAATGTTTCTTCTTTTTTGAGTTGCCCTGTCTCAGTGGGAGATGACTGATGTGTTAAGAAAAAGTATTATAAACTCTTATACATAATTATTTATTAAGGAATAATTTTGAATGTTAAGGAATCTTCATTAAATAATTGCTGGAAATTTACAAGGAGCATCACCAAGAATTTTGAATGAAAAATTCCATAACTTTTTAAGAATATTTTTATGGATGTGGTTCAGGGTGAAATATAGTGGTAAGGAAGGTACTGTAAAATGAAATGCCGGCATATCTCTAAAACACACACAAAAATATACAGTGTGCTTTTTGTTTTTGTGTTTGATGTTAAGTGATGTGTGGCTGTGAAAGTGGACAGGAAGGTAACATGTAAGAGGTACTTAAGCTACAGTACCTGCATTACTGTTAACCATCATATTCAGTACTTTACATTTTAATATTTCATAGTGCTGCTGTGGCCTTTTGAACCCCATGACACTTTCTTATATAATCCATGTTGTATGGGGCAGCACGCCACTAGCAGCAACAGCCTGATTGATCAGGAAAACACCAGACAAGCCTGGCCCAGAACTGGGCTGCAGGAGCCGTAAAAATCTAAAAACCTATCAAAGGTATATAGTGTTCAAAATGATGTATAATTATATCAAGCTTTAATGACTGGAAATTAGCTAAAGATCTTGTCCATTTGTCATTTACTATATTCATGGTATTGTACAATATATTTTGGTAAAGTAATGTATATGAATATTACTGTAATTAAAATCTAATTATGAAAGAACAAAGTCACAGCGGGAGAAATTCACATATACACACTTTTGAGAGAGTTGACTTGATAATTTTGTAGGACTGTCTGAAATGTCTATGGTTTCCTCTCAGATGTGTTACTTGTGGAGCTAACTACAATATTACAAATATTGTAGCACTGTATGTTTAGCCTTTCATTGTGCTGAATATGTTGATTTTTATTTCAGCTTTGAGAGTCCAGTGAGGAAAGATAATTCTGAGTCCTCAAACCTGGATTGCAGCAACTTTTCATCACTTGGGAGTTTGGAAACTAAGAAATGTAAAAATATTGGTACTTGCCCAAGCATTATAAATAACGAAATCCAAGTTACTAAACAAAGTGCATTAGCAGATAAGAGAAGAGGAAAACCTGTGACAGTGGATGATACAAAAAATGTTGGAAGTGAATGTGATAGTGGTGAAGCAATAATATTGCCTGTGGAAGAAGTTGAAGTTATTGAAACTTTACCTCAAGTAGAAAATCTAGGTGACCTAGAAACTCAAGATCCATTGGCTGATGTTATAGCAAACAGTGAGGAAGTTTTGGAAGTGAACCCTGAGCCTGAAGTATGGAGAACTAATAATTTGTTGTGGGAAAGTGTCAAGGCTGTACATAAAGCTCAAAGCAGCAGCACTTTGACTTGTAATAAAAAGCAGTTGATTGATGAAAGAGAAGTAGACAGAGAAGGTGTATTGGCCGGAAAATTAAATAAAAAACGAATTCAGTCAGAACAAGAAGCTGACATAAATTTGAGGAGTGCCTCAATAATCACGGAACGTAATTTATTAAACCAAAATTTTAGCAACAGTGCAGTAAAACCAACACTAAGTTTTATTGCCGATGACATTTTAAGTAAGAATAGGGAAATGCAGAAGGATGCATTGCCACTTCATACAGAAATATTTGAACCACCTCTGAATTTGAGAACAAACAATGAGGAAAATTTTATCTTAAAGCCTTCAGAAGTGGACACACAACAAGAAGGTAATCAAAGTTCTCAGGAAGTGATCCTCACTATGCACAATTCAGATGATGATGATGATGATGATTGTACTGATTCTAATACTCGCAAGTCAGACTCATTAGAAATTAAAACTGTAGAACAGAACATTCAACAGGTTGATAATGTAAAATTTTTTTCTCCCTGTATCAAAGATTCCATAGAATCAGGAGTTTCGGAGAGAGAGAGTAGCACTTGTGATTCATCCAATGTTGACTTTGATGTCTTGGAAAGAGATCTGTTTGGTAATTATGATCAGGAAAGGCAAAACACTGAAGAGAGTCCATCAGGTAACCTGGAATATAATCATAATTCATTTTGTGATCAAAGGAGAGTATTAATTCCAACTACACTTGCTGACAGTAGCATAACACTAAATAAGAAATCTAGTGGCAATAATGAAACTTGTGGTGGTGATAAGTCAACATCATATACTGAGCAAATATCAATTAATAGACAGAAAAGGATTGAAACTGGTGTGCCTGAAATAGAGAAAACAGTTTCTGTGTTAACTGGAAACTCTGAAGAAGAGCCAAGAACAAATTTAAATAATAGTACAAGCAGCGACACCCAAGGTTCAAATGACAGTAATAATATTACTGTGTCAGTCAAGAAGTTAAAAACTCTAGTCATAAGTCAAGATGAAGATTCATTAATATTAAATAAAGATTCAGATACATCACACAAAGACAGTTCACAAATAATAACTGAAGATACAAGTACAAAAAAAAGTGTATCAACCAATGAGAATATAAAAATAACTAAAGGCATATTAGATAATGAGAATTTAAAAACAATAAATAATGGTGTATCAAACAGTGAAAATTTAATAATAAATAAAGATTCAGATATGTCAGAGAAGGACAGTTCACAAATTTCAGATGATTCTCAAGTGAAAAACAGAGAATCAAAGGTGCTAAATATAGATAAATTTAAAGTATCAAGTCAGGATGGTACGAAGTTGGACACTCACGATCCACCAGTGTTGACTACGGTTGAACTACCAGTGTTGATTACAGTTGAACCACCTGTGTTGACTACAGCTGAATCACCTGCATCAGATAAAGATGAACCATCTGTGTCAGCTACATATTCAGCAGTTTTGGCAACAGGTGAACCATCGGTGTTGGATGCAAATGAACTGCCTGTGTCTGATACAGATGACCCACCTATGTTTGATAAAGATGAACCACCTCTGTCAGCTACAAATGAATCATCTCTGTCTGCTACAGATGAACCACCCATGTCAGCTATGGATGAACCTCCTGTGTCAGCTACAAATGAACCACCTGTGTCAGCTATGGATGAACCACCTGTGTCAGCTACAGATGAACCACCTGTGTCAGCTACAGATGAACCACCTGTGTCAGCTACAGATGAACCAACTGTGTCAGTTACAGATGAACTACCTGTGTCAGATACAAATCTACCAGTGTCAACTAAATACAATCTTCCAGTGTCAACTAAAAATTATCCACCAGTGTCGACTAAAGATGATCCACCAGTGTTGACTGAAGATGATCCACTAGTGTCAACTAAAGATCCACCAGTGTTGACTGAAGATGACCCACTAGTGTCAACTAAAGACCCAGCAGTGTCAACTAAAGACCCAGCAGTGTCAACTAAAGACCCAGCAGTGTCAACTAAAGACCCAGCAGTGTCAACTAAAGACCCAGCAGTGTCAACTAAAGACCCAACAGTGTCAACTAAAGACCCAGCAGTGTCAACTAAAGACCCAGCAGTGTCAACTAAAGATCCAGCAGTGTCAACTAAAGACCCAGCAGTGTCAACTAAAGACCCAGCAGTGTCAACTAAAGATCCAGCAGTGTCAATTAAAGATCCAGCAGTGCCGACTAAAGATCCAGCAGTGTCAACTAAAGATCCAGCAGTGCTGACTAAAGGTCCAGCAGTGTCAACTAAAGATCCAGCAGTGTCAACTAAAGATCCAGCAGTGCCGACTAAAGACCCAGCAGTGCCGACTAAAGATCCAGCAGTGTCGACTAAAGATCCAGCAGTGTCAACTAAAGATCCAGCAGTGTCAACTAAAGATCCAGCAGTGTCAACTAAAGATCCAGCAGTGTCAACTAAAGATCCAGCAGTGTCAACTAAAGATCCAGCAGTGCCGACTAAAGGTCCAGCAGTGTCAACTAAAGATCCAGCAGTGTCAACTAAAGATCCAGCAGTGTCAACTAAAGATCCAGCAGTGTCAACTAAAGATCCAGCAGTGCCGACTAAAGATCCAGCAGTGTCGATTAAAGATCCAGCAGTGTCGACTAAAGATCCAGCAGTGTCGACTAGAGATCCAGCAGTGTCGACTAAAGATCCAGCAGTGTCAACTAAAGATCCAGCAGTGTCAACTAAAGACCTAGCAATGCCAACTAAAGATCCAGCAGTGTCAACTAAAGATCCAGCAGTGTCAACTAAAGATCCAGCAATGTCAACTAAAGATCCAGCAATGTCAACTAAAGATCCAGCAGTGTCAACTAAAGATCCAGCAGTGTCAGCTAAAGATCCAGCAATGTCGACTAAAGATCCAGCAGTGTCAACTAAAGATCCAGCAGTGTCGACTAAAGATCCAGCAGTGTCAACTAAAGATCCAGCAGTGTCAACTAAAGATCCAGCAATGTCAACTAAAGATCCAGCAATGTCAGCTAAAGACCCAGCAGTGTCAACTAATGATCCAGCAGCGTCAACTAAAGATCCAGCAGTGTCAATTAAAGATCCACCAGTATTGGCTAAAGATCCACCAGTATCGACTAAAGATTCACCAGTGTCGACTAAAGATCCACCAGTGTCAAGTGAAGACGATCCACCAGTTTCGACTGAAGACAATCCACCAGTGTTGACTGAAGATGATCCACTAGTGTTGACTAAAGATCCACCAATGTCTGCTAAAGATCCACCAATGTCTACTAAAGATCCATTAGTGTTGAATAAAAGTGATTTATCAGTGTCAACTAAAGATGTTCCATCGGAGTCAACTATAGATATTCCATTGACGTCAACTAAAGTTGTTCCATCCGCGTCAACTGAAGGTGTTCCATCGGTGTCAACTAAAGATATTCCATTGGAGTCAACTAAAGATGTTTCGTCAGCGTCAACTAAAGATGTTTCGTCAGCGTCAACTAAAGATGTTTCGTTGGCGTCAACTAAAGATGTTTCATTGGCGTCATCCAAAGATATTTCATCGGCGTCAACCAAAGTTGTTTCATCGGCATCAGCTAAAGATGTTCCATCGGCATCAACTAAAGATGTTTCAGCAGCATCAACTAAAGATGTTCCATCGGCATCAGCTAAAGATATTTCAGCAGCATCAACTAAAGATGTTCCATCGGCGTCAGCTAAAGATGTTTCAGCAGCATCAACTAAAGATGTTCCATCGGCATCAGCTAAAGATGTTTCAGCAGCATCAACTAAAGATATTTCAGCAGCATCAACTAAAGATATTTCAGCAGCATCAACTAAAGATATTTCATCAGCATCAGCTAAAGATGTTTCATCAGCATCAGCTAGAAGTGTTCCATCGGTGTCAGCTAGAAATGTTCCATCAGTGTCAGCTAGAAATGTTCCATCGGTGTCAGCTAGAAATGTTCCATCAGTGTCAGCTAGAAATGTTCCATCGGTGTCAGCTAGAAATGTTCCATCAGTGTCAGCTAGAAGTGTTCCATCAGTGTCAGCTAGGAATGTTCTACCAGTGTCAACTAAAATTGACCCACCACTCTCTGACACAGCTGGTCTATCAGTGTTTAGAAAGAATAAACTAGTATTAGTTACAGATGATTCTCAAATATCAAGTGATGATCCACAAGTGTTGGATAATTATAATGCATTAGTGTCTGAGAATGACACAGTAGTGTCAGATGAGGATCTGTTAGTGTCAGGTCAGGATAGTCCGTCATTGTCATATAATAATGTTTCATCAGCATCAGATAGTGATCCATCAGTCCAAGTATTAGACCAAGGGGCTTTACAAGTGTCTGAGAGTGAAGATCAACAACTGTTAGACCAAGATGAGTTAAAAGTGTCAGAACAAGATAATCTGAAAGTGTCAGACCAGGAAGATTTAAAGGTACCTAACAAAGATGGTTTATTCATGTCTGACCGAGATAGTCTACAAGTGTCAGAGCGAGAGGATTTACAAGTGTCAGAAGATATGAAAATGTTAGACCAATGTGATTTACACTTGTCAGAACAAGAAGATCTAAAAGTTTTGGACCGAGGTGGTTTTCTAATGTCAGAAGATTTAAAAATGTCTGAGCTAGATGGTTTGCAGGTGTTGGAGCAAGAAATTGCACAAGTGTTGAACCAAGAAATTGCACAAGTGTTGAACCAAGAAGATTTAAAAGTTCTGGACCAAGATGGTTTACATGTGTCAAAGCAAGAAGATTTAAATGTGTTGGACCAAGATTGTTTACAAATGTCTAACCAAGATGGCTTCCAAGTGTCTGAAGATGATGATTTAAAAGTGTTGAACCAAGATGGTTTACAAGCATCAGAGCAAGATGGTTTGCAGATGTCAAACAAAGACAGTTTACAAGTGTTGGACCAGCATGATTTACATGTGTCAGTAAACTCCAAGTCTAAAAGCAGAGTCTGTGATATAGCTCAAGCATCATCTGTGAGCAATGATAATTTACATGGGTCTGATCCACATGGCCCCCTTTTGTTAAGCAAAGAGAATGTGCAGTACTTAGGAAATGATAATGACCACATATTACTTAATAATGATAATGTACAAAATAAGTACTTATTAAATGACCAGGTATTGCTTAGTAATGATAATGTTCAAAAGTTAATTAAGGACATTGAGCACAACATCAGTGCTTGTGTTCAAGTGTTAACCAAGGAAGATGTATTCAACATAGACCAAGATAATGGTCAAAGATCACCCTCCAATGATGCCAGTGAGTTATGCAGCAATGATGTCCAAGAGTCACTTAGTGATGTCCAGGAGTTACACAGTGATGTCCAAGAATTTCCCAGTGATGATGTCCAGGAGTTGCCTAGTGATGATATTCAAGAGTTACCCAGCCATGATCTGGAGTTACTCAGTGATGATGTCCAGGAGTTACCTAGCGATGATGTCCAGGAGTTACCCAGGGATCATGTCCAGGAGTTACTCAGTGATGATGTTCAGGAGTTACCCAGCGATGATGTCCAGGAGTTACCTAGCGATGATGTCCAGGAGTTACCCAGGGATCATGTCCAGGAGTTACTCAGTGATGATGTTCAGGAGTTACCCAGCGATGATGTCCAGGAGTTACTCAGTGATGATGTTCAGGAGTTACCCAACATTGATGTCCAGGAGTTACCCAACGATGATGTCCAAGAGTTACCCAGGGATCATGTCCAGGAGTTACCCAGCGATGATGTTCAGGAGTTACCCAGCAATGATGTCCAGGAGTTACTCAGTGATGATGTCCGGGAGTTACCCAGCGATGATGCACAGGAGTTACCCAACGATGATGTCCAAGAGTTACCCAGGGATGATGTCCAGGAGTTACTCAGCGATGATGTTCAGGAGTTATCCAGCAATGATGTCCAGGAGTTACTCAGCGATGATGTCTGGGAGTTACCCAGCGATGATGTACAGGAGTTACCCAGTGATGACGTCCGAGAGTTACCCAGCGATGATGTCCGAGAGTTACCCAGCGATGATGTCCGAGAGTTATGCAGCGATGATGTCCGAGAGTTAGCCAGTGATGATGTCCAAGAGTTAGCCAGTGATGATGTCCAAGAGTTAGCCAGCGATGATGTCCGAGAGTTATCCAGTGATGATGTCCGAGAGTTATCCACTGATGATGTCCGAGAGTTATCCAGCGATGATGTCCGAGAGTTATCCAGCGATGATGTCCGAGAGTTATCCAGCGATGATGTCCGAGAGTTATCCAGCGATGATGTCCGAGAGTTATCCAGCGATGATGTCCGAGAGTTATCCAGCGATGTCCGAGAGTTACCCAGTGATCATGCTCAGGGATCACACAGCAGTGATGTCAGAGAGTTACCCAACGATGATGTCAAAGAGTTATCCAGTGATGATGTAAAAGAGTTATCCAGTGATGTCAGGGAGTCACCTAGGGGTGGTGCCCAAATGATACCACTGGCAGATGTCCAGATGTCACCCCAGGATGTCGAAGTGTCATCAAAAATGCAAGATGTCATCCAGGTACCAGCCAAGAATGGTGTACACCTTAGCCATAATGAAAATGAGTCCACCATACCTAATCCTGGTGCCTTAGTTTCATCAGTGGATGATGATCAGATGTCACTCAAGGTAACAGATAATCAAGTGGTAGCTGTGATGATGAATGCTGATCAGATGTCAACCAAGGAAATGGATGATCAAGTGTCAACCAAGGTAACAGATATTGATCTTATGTCAGCCAAGGCAGCAGCTGATCTAGTTTCAGCCAAGTCAACGGATGGTCTTGTGTCAGCTAAGTCAATGGATGATCTAATGTCAGCTAAGATAGTGGATGGTAACATGTCATCCAAGACAAAGATTGATAAAGCCAAGCCAACAGATGGTAAAATGTCAGCCAAGACAATGGATAGTAAAGTGTCAGCCAAGACAATAGATGATCTAGTGACAGCCAAGACAGTGGATGATCTAATGTCAGCCCAGTCAGTCGATGTTTTCGTGTCTGCCAAAACAATGGATGGTAAAGTAATGAAGGATAGAACATCAGCTAGGACAACAGAGGGTCAGGTGTCAGCCAAGACAACAGGTTGTAAAATGTCAGCAAAGGCAATGGATGGTAAAACATCATCCAAGGCAACAGATGGTCAAGTGTCAGCCAAGGTAACAGATAAAGGAGTATCAACAAAGGCAACAGATGATCAAGTCTCAGCCAAGGCAAGGGATGATAATAGTGTGTCAACCAAGGTAAGGGATGATATTCGAGTGTCAGCCAATGCATTGGATCATCACGTGTCAGCCAAGATAATAGGTAATGTCCAAGGGTCAGATAGTATAAAAAATGATAAACTTGTATTGTCCACAAACAATAGTGATGAGCAGGTGATGGCTGCAGTCAAGGATGATCACATGATCACAACCAAGGATGCTAATCAAATGATAACCACAGCTAAGGATGATGACCAGTTGACATCAACTAAGAATGCCACCCAGATGACAGCTTCACACACTGCTGATGTGTCTGTGGACTTCGTTGAAGGTAGTAATGCTGTCACTAGTATACTGGGAAATACGATTCTTCAGTCGCTTGGATCATCTTTAATAATAAAAGATGGGAAAGCACAGGGTGAAGAGTGTGTTAACTCATTTGAGGAAGAATCCTCTGTAAATACTTCATCTACTGATTTGAGTAAAGTGTCATTAAAAGTGTCAATTGATAGATCTGTTATAAATATTAGAGATCTTGACAATCGGAAATTTAGGCATTTGTGTGTATCCAGTAGTAATTTGTCCACAAGAGAGACTCAGAATTCTAGCTCATACATGCAGTGTAGGATAGTGGATGATGCTCAAGTGACAACTAAATCATCTTCGTTAAATAAGCATGCATTAAAAGATATAAATATTGAAATCCCGAAAGAAAAAACTCAAAGTTGTAAAAATAAATCTCTCAAATCCTCAGAAAGTAAGCATTATAACAGATCTCAAAGTGAAAGTAAGAATGACAAGAGAGAGACATCAGATAGAGAGAATCATAAAAGCAGTTCACTTGAAAACAGAGGTTCTGAAGAAAGTTTGTCAAAATTTAAATTAAGTGAATTTGAAGAGGAAAGCCATAACATGAGAAAAAGTCATAACTCATCAACTATTGATTTGTCAGAACCTGATCACTTGTCACATTCAAGTAGTTCATCAAAAATAACTAAGCATTCATTTGAGGAGACACCTAGTTGCCAGTTATCAAAGTATTCATCAGAAAGTGATATAAAAGACAAAATATCACCAGAGAGTCCTAAAATTATAAAAAATTCTGATTCTACAAAAACAGAGCTAAGCTTAAGTGAATCTTCTTTAAATGCCACAAATATTACAAAAAATGTTCAAGATGATACTAGCATAAAAGTTTCAGAAAATTCTCAGGAGCATAAAAATGATAATGCCTCAATGCAAAAAGACAAAATGGAAGAAAAGGGAAATGGTGACAAACTAAAATGTAAGGATATACAAATTACAACTAGAATTGAAGAGACTCCCAGTAGTTTGAAACTAAAGGAAAATTGCCAAAGAGTAAAAGCAAAGAAAGAAATGTTAGAGGATAAGGTAAGAAAATTAGAGGAATCTTTTAAAACTCAAGAAAATGTAGAAGACACACAGATAAGAGAAGACCCTAAGAGAGTAAATATCTTTGTGGATAAAGAGAATGGTAGTCCAGGAACCAGTGATGCTGAAAGCTTGGAAAAGGTTTTATGCATACAGGATAGTAGTAAGATTCATCAAAGCCCAAGATCATTAGATAAACATGAAAGCCTTCCCACAGAAAAATTAGCGATTCAAGAATGTCTGTCTTCAAAAAATTCAGAAAATGCCCAAGATAAGGCAGTATTTCAACTGAATGAAGTGTGTGATAAAGCTGAGAATGTAGAAAAATCTAAAAAGGACCAATGTTGGACTGCGGGTGAAAGTGGAGTTGCAGAATCTGAAAAAAATTATTCAGATACATCTAAAAATAATATAATTGCTTCTTCAGATAGAAATAAAGATGATCACATGAAACAGAAAGATAACAGGAAAGAGGAGAAGAAAACAGTTACATCCCCACAGAAGGAAGAGATTTGCAGTAGGCCAACAGAAATATCTAAGAATAAGAAGTTAATTTCAACTTGTTTTGACAAGGAAATAGAGGAAATATTTGGTAAAGAATCTGAAAATAGTTTAAATATTTTGTGTGAAAAGAATCCATCTACTTCCTTGGATAAACATAAAGAGCAATCCAAACAAAAGGATAAAATTCAAGAAAAGATTCCAGCCATGGACAAGGATGGGAATTGCAGTAGACCAGTAAAAATTATTAAGGAAAAAGATACAATTTCAACTGGTTTTGACAGAGAAATGCAGAAAATATTTGGTGAAGATAAAGTAATAAAATTAGTAAAGAAAAGAAAAGTTACCTTTGATGCTTCCAAACAGAAAATGACACAGAGAGAAACAGCTGATAATAAAGAAAAGAATGTTAGGCATTTATCAGAAGAGAAGAGGAACCAGGATTCACTAAGTAAAAACCATGAAGAATTTTCATACAAATCTAAGCATGTGGAACTGAGTAAAGAAATATCTAAAAAATCCCCTAGAAGTGAAAAGAGCAAAAGGTCCACAAGTAAAGAACAAAATGAGAGGTTGTTAAGTGTGGATAACAGCAGGAGGTCATCAAATAAAGAAAAGTCCAGTGAAGTGTCATCCAGTAAAGAAAGTAACCACAAATTGTTGACTAAGGACAAGGTCTCTACATTTGTGCCACATAAAGAAAGGAGCGACACATCTTCCTCCTCACCATCAATTAAGAAAAAGTCTTCTCCCAGTAAGATAAACAACTATGGGTCATCACAAGACATTGATAAGAGGAAAAAACCATCCAAAGAAATTAGCCATGAATCTTCATTAAGTCAAGATATGGCTCATACATTACCATATAAAGAAGGTATCCTTGACCCTTTGGGTGAAGACGTGACTCAAAATATTAATACAAGAAAAAGCCAGAGATTGGGTAAAAATGAGAGCCAAAAATCAGATACATCAGGCAAAGATAAAAATCAAGAATTGCCAAGTAAGGACAAATGGAAAATACCCACAGGTAAGGAAAAGGACAAAGAATACTTGAATAAAGAGAGCATGAAAGTTTCCTTTAAAAGGCAAAACAGTCAAGAATTAGTTACATTAAGTTCAAGTAAAGAAAAGCATCTTGTATCTCTAAGCTCAGCAGTTAATGAAGAGAATGACAAAGCTTTATGCTCATTTAATAGAGAGAACCAAGAGACATTAACCTCATCTACAAAGGAAGAGAACCAGGAGATTCTAACATTATCCAGTAAGGGAGAAAATCAGGAGACATTGACCTCATCCATTAAGGGAGAGAACCAGGAGAAATTGACCTCATTCAGTAAGGGCAAAAATGAGGAGAAATTGACCTCATTCAGTAAGGGCAAAAATGAGGAGAAATTGACCTCATCCAATAAGGAAGAAAATCGAGAGAAATTGACCTCATCCAACAAGGAAGAAAATCAGGAGAAATTGACCTCATACAGTAAGGAAGAAAATCGAGAGAAATTGACCTCATCCAGTAAGGGAGAGAATCAGGAGAAATTGACCTCATCCAGTGAGGAAGAAAATCAAGAGAAATTGACCTCATCCAGTAAGGGAGAGAATCAAGAGAAATTGACTTCATCCAGTAAGGGAGAGAATCAAGAGAAATTGACTTCATCCAGTAAGGAAGAAAATCAAGAGACAGCAGCCGTGTCAAATAGAGAAAACACTCAGGAAATATTAACATCTTCCAATACAGAAGAAAATATAAAAATGTTACCCTCATCTGATAAGACAAAGAATCCAGAGGGAATAAACTCGCCAAGTATGGAGAGTAAGGAATCATTAGATGAAGGACAAAACCAGGAGCTCTTTGGCAAGGAAAACATTATAGCACCATCATATAATGACAATAATGAAAAATTATCAGGCTCTTCAAGAAAGGAAAGTGGTAAATCTAGTAAGGAAAAGCATCAGGAATCAAGTAAAGAAAGCAAGCAGAAATCAAGGATGGACAAAAACAAATCTTCAGGCAAGGATAAAAGCAAGGTGTGTTCTGGTAATGAAAAGAGCAATGAATCATCAAGCAAAGAAAAGACCAGTGTGCTTTCAGATAAGGAAAAGAGCAGCATGTCCTCAGCCAGTGAAAAAAGCAAGGAGTTATCTGGTAAGGAAAAGAATATTCTCTCTTCAAATAAGGAAAATAATAGAGAGTCTTCAAGTAAGGACAAGAGCAGATCATCTTCAAGTAAGGAAAAGAGCAGAGAGTCTTCTGGTAAGGAAAGGAGCAGAGAGTCTTCTGGTAAGGAAAAGAGCAGAGAGTCTTCTGGTAAGGAAAAGAGCAGAGAGTCTTCTGGTAAGGAAAAGAGCAGAGAGTCTTCTGGTAAGGAAAAGAGCAGAGAGTCTTCTGGTAAGGAAAAGAGCAGAGAGTCTTCTGGTAAGGAAAAGAGCAGAGAGTCTTCTGGTAAGGAAAAGAGCAGAGAGTCTTCTGGTAAGGAAAAGAGCAGAGAGTCCTTGGGTAAGGAGAAGAGCAGATCATCCTCAAGAAAGGAAAAGAACAGTGAGCCTTCAAGTAAGGAAAAGAAAAGAGAGCCTTCAAGTAAGGAAAAGAACAATGAGTCTTCAAGTAAGGAAAAGAACAGTGAATCTTCAAGTAAGGAAAAGAACAATGAGTCTTCAAGTAAGGAAAAGAACAGTGAATCTTCAAGTAAGGAAAAGAACAATGAGTCTTCAAGTAAGGAAAAGAACAGTGAATCTTCAAGTAAGGAAAAGAACAATGAGTCTTCAAGTAAGGAAAAGAACAATGAGTCTTCAAGTAAGGAAAAGAACAGTGAATCTTCAAGTAAGGAAAAGAACAATGAGTCTTCAAGTAAGGAAAAGAACAGTGAATCTTCAAGTAAGGAAAAGAACAATGAGTCTTCAAGTAAGGAAAAGAACAGTGAATCTTCAAGTAAGGAAAAGAACAATGAGTCTTCAAGTAAGGAAAAGAACAGTGAATCTTCAAGTAAGGAAAAGAACAATGAGTCTTCAAGTAAGGAAAAGAACAGTGAATCTTCAAGTAAGGAAAAGAACAATGAGTCTTCAAGTAAGGAAAAGAACAGTGAATCTTCAAGTAAGGAAAAGAACAATGAGTCTTCAAGTAAGGAAAAGAACAGTGAATCTTCAAGTAAGGAAAAGAACAATGAGTCTTCAAGTAAGGAAAAGAACAGTGAATCTTCAAGTAAGGAAAAGAACAGTGAATCTTCAAGTAAGGAAAAGAACAGTGAATCTTCAAGTAAGGAAAAGAACAGAGATCCTTCAGGTAAGGAAAAGAACATTGAATCTTCAAGTAAAGAAAAGAACAGAGATCCTTCAAGTAAGGAAAAGAACAGGGATCCTTCAAGTAAGGAAAAGAACAGAGATCCTTCAAATAAAGAAAAGAACAGAGATCCTTCAAATAAAGAAAAGAAGAGAGAGCCTTCAAGTAAGGAAAAGAATAGTCTCTCAAGTAAGGAAAAAGGGAAAGAATCTGCAGATAAGAAAAAGAGAAAAAAGTCGTCAGATAATGAAAAGAGCAATGTTTGTTCAGAGAGGGATAAAAACAAAGAATCTCTTGGTAAAAACAAAAGCAAATTGTCAAGTAATGAAAAAAGACAAGAGACAGTAGACAAGGAAAATAATCTTGGAACAGTTAGTAAAAACAAAAGCCAAGAGCTATCAGGAATGGAAAAAATTCAGAATTCATGTAATAAAGGAAGTGAAGAGTCATCAGTTAAGGAAAAGATCCACGAGTCACTTATAAATGAAGACAAAGATTTAGAAAAAGAAGAACTAATTCAAGAAAGTGTTGATAGTTCTTCCTTTACTGTGAAAAGTGTTAAAGGTTTATTCCATATTCAGAAGACAGGCCATGAAATATCCATCACCAAGGATACATGTGTTTTAGAAGAGCCAGAGGTATTATTACCTGTGAAAGAGACCTCTAGAAATTTAGATAGTTATTCAACCCAAAATTTAGAAGGAAAGATAATACTAATTACCAAAGAAGCCAGTAAATGCAGTAAAAGGAAGAATGTTAGCCGGTGGGATGTTGTTGATGTAAATTCTGGAGAATCTGCTAAAAAGAGGAGCCGGTGGGATGTTGAAATGCAAGAGACAAACAAGAGAATCACTAATGAGGTTATTGAAGATAATCAGAAGGAAGATTTAGTTACTAGAACTCCATGTAGTCTACAAGATAATGGAAAACTGGAAGAAGTACATCAGACAAGCATAGGTATACAAGATAATAAAGCGAGTGCAAGTCTACACGGGTATCAGGAGAGTGCAGGTAAACAACCTCAGGTGAGAAGAGATGTATGTGGATCTCAAATGAGTGAAGATGCATCGGGATCTAAAGCAGTTGCAGATACACAACAATTTACGATAGATAAAAGTGCAGCTAAGAAAGAAGCCAAGTTTGCTGTACCAAATTTTGAACAAAAAGTAGTGGGAGAGAGGAATAAGAAAATTAAGAAGGCTCTAGATGATGTGTTCAGTGATGTGCCACCTATTACTGACAATTCTGATAATTATGAAATGTCTAATTTAACATCTGAAGAACAATTGCGTAAAGCTAAACTAAAGAAAACATTAAGTGACTTGTTTGGAAAATCGTCTGTTTCTCATAAGAGAGATAATACCCTCTGTAAATCTGATGGAACTGTTGAGAATATGTCTGACACTCCCAAAAAATTTCAAGCTTCAAATACCCTCAAAGCCAGAGGAGTAAAAAGTGTTCAAGAGTCTAAATATCAGTTTAAGAAACCCTTAGATTTTTTATTTGAATCAGACCTAAGTTTAAAGGAAAGTGGCCAAGAACGTGTAAAAAATTTTACCAAGGTAAATCGTCATTCTAAGAAACGAAGATTGGTAGAAGAGAGATATACGCCACAACCATTGTCTAAGGTAATTGTAAAGAAAAAATCAAGACGCAAATCAAAATCTGAGATTGATAGCAATCCTAGTCCTCGCAAAAAACTAAATACTAATTTGGAATATAAACCTCATTCTAGTTCAAAGAGGGCCCCAGAACCTGAGTATCAACCCAAATCAATTAGAAAATTTTCTTCAGACCCTGAGTATAAGCCCCACTCCCTTAGTAAGCACTCACTGAAGCCTGAATATAAACCTTTGTCCATCAGTAAAGGATCCTTGAAGCTATTGTACAAGCCAAAATCCATTACCAAAGGAACTTCAAGGCCAGAATATGAACCCAAGCCTATTCGAGGTTCTCTGTGGACTGATACAGGAAATGAATGCACCCTTAAATCTTTTCAGAATAGAATACAAAACAAAGAAAAATTAGAGGAAGCTGATAGAGTTGACATGTACGTACCCAAGCCTCTTTCAAAAGAGAGTGCTGTAAAAGAATATATACCAAAGCCAATGTGTTTACCACCAAATAATGTAGAACAGGAAGATGAGTATAGTCCTCACCCAGTTGGCCTTGATAAGCCTACACCTGAATACATACCAAGTGGAATATGCGAGTCAACTGAGCATGAAGAAGAGTATGTGCCTCTGCCACCAAAAAATAAGCAGTCAGCAGATAATGTGGGAGACAGTGTTTTATTATCACCCGTAGTGGAAGGAAATTCTCAGCATATCCTAGAGAAAAATTCGTCAACACCCATTTTGGTGAAAACATCCATAAATACTCCACTATATGCAGCTGATATTTACAACCAGTGTTCTGTGACAACTCATACTGGGGAGAAAATTGCTCCTGGATTTTATAGGGAACAAGATGGCAATAGCAGTCATGAAGAAAGGCAGAACCAGAATTCAGGAACTGTAGGAAAAGGAACTTTACCAAAGAACCAGAGACAAGGACCATCCAAGAAGAGTGAAGTAGGAAAACAAAAGACAAAGCCACCTGGACCTGAAATGAGCAAGAAATGTTCAAAGATTTTGATGTATATTCCTCCTCCTCCAACGTTTGACATGATCCTCTCAACTCTTGGAGACTATAACCTTCCAGAAGTTCTGCATCCACCTGCTTTTTGTAGCAAGCCTGGTGATATACCTTCAAAGCCTGTTGAAATTGGGGGGCAGGTCTTGAAGTTAAAATCTGGAATAGCATCAGATTTAGAAGATTTTGAGGGGCGTTTTCAAGAAGATGGATTGTACAACTGGCGTTTATTGCTAAAGGCTTTAAATTCAGAGGCAAGCATACATGTGATCCATGAATCAGCTTTTCTGGAAAATCGAGGTAAAACAGAATGTTCTATTCTAACTCCTGTGAAGCCTCCACCTTCTCCAGAAGAAGTTATCAGGTGGACCAAAGCACGCAAAATTTTTAAATCTATTAAAAAGAAAAGTGATCACGATGACAAGGATAATGATGATGATGATGATCCTTCATCATCTAAAAAACAGAATAAAGCATCATCTGACAGTAAAAATCATAATTCCAAGTCCTGTAACACCTCAACCAGCCAAGAAACAAGACCTCAGAAAAATTCTTCTGATGGACTGAGTGATGTTCATGCAGAGACCACTAATCTTCAGCAATTAAAAACTAGCACACCTCAACCAAAAATCTCGTATGCTTTGGAAGTGTTACATCTGACTCCCATTGAAAAAATTTCCAGTCCATCTGCTGAAAAACTGAGCCAAGATAAGAGACAGTGCCAGGAAAGAAGCACAAAACGTAGAGTATCATGGGAAGGGAAAGAATTAAAATCTGGTAAATCTCCAATCATTTACAAGAGGAGGAGAACATTGTTTGAAGAATTAAACCCTTTAGAGGAAGAATCTGAAGATCAAATAAACCTAGAGTTAAAGCCAAATTCAAAAAAAAGTGTATCTTTTGATGAATTAATGCTTAAATCTCTGGAATCAAGAGAGAATTCTGCTGTTGGCTCAGTACAGTTAGCTGAATATTTAGATAATGAGGGAAACACAAGTAGCAAGACAGACACTTATGTTGCAGAAGTTGATTCTCGGATACCTGTATCTGCAGCAAGTATTGAAGGTAAGACTATGTATAAATATTTTAATGTTGCAGTGTAACATAGGTAGTATTGTATATAAATAATGGTATAATGTATCTGTATACATCTGTGGAATTGCACTAATTTGGTATTGTATATTGACTGTCTATACCATATAAAAACATTGTTCTTTCCTCTCAAATTAGGTACTAAAGTTGAAGAAAGAACAATATTATCAGAAGAAAAAAAGACAGAATGCCAGCCAACTAGTGAAGATTACCCTGATAATTCACAGTCTCTGCTGTCTCATATCTCTCTCTCTTTAACATCCAAAGTAAGTTTTAATCATAACCTAAGATAATTTTTGTTTTTTACACACACACACACACACACACACACACACACACACACACACACACACACACACACACACACACACACACACACACACACACACACACACACACACACACACACACACACACACACACACACACACACACACACACACACACACACACACACACACACACACACACACACACACACACACACACACACACGCACATGCACACACGCACGCATGTACGTGTGCGCATTTTCTGGTAATATTTGAAGAGTTGCAATGCTTCCAAAATGTGAAGCATTTAGCAGGCATTTATTTCACAATCTTATGACAAAGATGGTACTACCCCCTTGGATGGTTTTTGTCTACCAACTTGCTAAACTAATTGTGGTGACTGACAGCATGCATAATATAATCACAGTGATTACTCAGAGAAAGGAACAGTATTTTCTGTAGCAAAGCTGTGATTTGTGTAGTGAAGTATAATGTTTGAGGAGGCACTGGTCTTACAAAAGCAAATGTAGCTAACATTTTAAATTGATGGTTAGTGTTTTAAGAGACATTAAAGTGATGTTGGTAAAATTTTGAGGTACAGTGGACCCTCGGTTATCGGCCGTAATCCGTTCCAGAAGGTCGGCCGATAACCGAAATGGCCGAAAGCCGAATTAATGTTTCCAATGGAAACAAGTAATCCGTTCCAGACAAAAATATTCACAAAAAAGTAATTATTTAACAATTATGTAAGTTTTACATACCTTTATTGAAGGCTAATGCTGGCTTCTGGAAGATAGGGAAGAGGAAAGAGGGAGGAGTTAGTGTTTGGAAGGGGAATCCCCCTCCATAAAGACTTTAGGTAGCAAAGCCTTCTCTGGGGTTACTTCCCTTCTTTGTCTTTTAATGCCACTAGGACCAGCTTGAGAGTCACTGGACCCCTGCCTCACAACAATCTGTCCATAGAGGTCTGTTTCTGGCATCTCTCTAAGATTTCCCTGAAGTGGGACAGGGTTTTGTCACTGAACATGTTGCAGATATGGCTTGTTTCAGCTTGGTCAGGGTGGTGTTTCTCTACAAAAGCTTGCCCCTCAAGGAAGATTCCTTGATGTTGGTGAGGGGCTCTTGATTTAGGGAATTGGATCTGTGCTCCAGTTCCCCGAATTAAGCCTGAATGCCTTCCACATCCCCCCCAGGCGCTGTATAATCCTCCGGGTTTAGCGCTTCCCCCTTGATTTTAATAATAATAATACAAAAGCTTGCACCCTAATCCACACTGCACACACCTCTTTAATCTGTCATTTACTGCTACAGTACATTCATTACTAACCTTAAAATATTTGTAGTCTTGATGTAGGGCAAGAGGTGAGTAGTATTTGTAGGAAGTCAGTGTAGATACAGTACACGTATGTGCCTCCCCCCCCCCCCCCGGGCTACACTACAGAGCTATATTACAATACACAGCTATATTATTACACTACACAGCCATATTATTACCATGTTCACTGAGTTTAATCGTTTCTAACAACTATCTTTAGATACCATCATAAACAGAGGGAGAAGTAATGAATAATTCATGCCAAGAATTGTAAACAAATGCATATGAAGGGCGGTTACTGCACTAGTCGCCAGATTCACAGTTTTCTCTAACGCTGCATCAGAGAAAACACAATGTTTACTCTCCATCCCACTCTCCACTCGATAACATATAAACATTGCATGTTTATATGCTACACGACATGTAACCTGTTTCTTATATAATTTTGAAGAAAATATCATAGATGGATTAATGAAAATGTCTATATTAACGTAAAATAAGACATTTAATGTGCCAAAGAGTGATTATTAAATATACATCGCATATAATAAACATTGCATGTTTATATGCTATGTAACGTGTTTCTTACATAATTTTGAAGAATATATCATAGATGGATTAATGAAAATGTCTATATTAATGTAAAATAAGATATTTAATGTGGCAAAGAGTGATTATTAAATATACATCACATATAATAAACATTCACAGCTGCTCTTTGCTGATGACACTGTGCTCTTGGGAGATTCTGAAGAGAAGTTGCAGAGATTGGTGGATGAATTTGGTAGGGTGTGCAAAAGAAGAAAATTAAAGGTGAATACAGGAAAGAGTAAGGTTATGAGGATAACAAAAAGATTAGGTGATGAAAGATTGAATATCAGATTGGAGGGAGAGAGTATGGAGGAGGTGAATGTATTCAGATATTTGGGAGTGGACGTGTCAGCGGATGGGTCTATGAAAGATGAGGTGAATCATAGAATTGATGAGGGAAAAAGAGTGAGTGGTGCACTTAGGAGTCTGTGGAGACAAAGAACTTTGTCCTTGGAGGCAAAGAGTATAGTTTTACCAACCCTCTTATATGGGTGTGAAGCATGGGTGATGAATGTTGCAGCGAGGAGAAGGCTGGAGGCAGTGGAGATGTCATGTCTGAGGGCAATGTGTGGTGTGAATATAATGCAGAGAATTCGTAGTTTGGAAGTTAGGAGGAGGTGCGGGATTACCAAAACTGTTGTCCAGAGGGCTGAGGAAGGGTTGTTGAGGTGGTTCAGACATGTAGAGAGAATGGAGCGAAACAGAATGACTTCAAGAGTGTATCAGTCTGTAGTGGAAGGAAGGCGGGGTAGGGGTTGGCCTAGGAAAGGTTGGAGAGAGGGGGTAAAGGAGGTTTTGTGTGCGAGGGGCTTGGACTTCCAGCAGGTATGCATGAGCGTGTTTGATAGGAGTGAATGGAGACAAATGGTTTTTAATACTTGACGTGCTGTTGGAGTGTGAGCAAAGTAACATTTATGAAGGGGTTCAGGGAAACCGGCAGGCCGGACTTGAGTCCTGGAGATGGGAAGTACAGTGCCTGCACTCTGAAGGAGGGGTGTTAATGTTGCAGTTTAAAAACTGTAGTGTAAAGCACCCTTCTGGCAAGACAGTGATGGAGTGAATGATGGTGAAAGTTTTTCTTTTTCGGGCCACCCTGCCTTGGTGGGAATCGGCCAGTGTGATAATAAAAATAATAATAATAAATAATAAACATTGCATGTTTATATGCTATGTAACGTGTTTCTTACATAATTTTGAAGAAAATATCATAGATGGATTAATGAAGATGTCTATATTAATGTAAAATAAGACATTTAATGTACCAGTGATTATTATTAAATATACATCACATATAAACATTGCATGTTTTAATATAGTACTATGTAACATGTTTCTTTGGGCCCATGGTTGCTTATTTTGCAGTTGTACTCAATCAGTAACCACAAAAAACAATGGATTATAGCAAAATGTTTGGATGAATGAGCAGAAGCTTCCTCACTCGCCCAGAGACAAAGCCAAACTGACTCGCAAGCAACCTCAGCCGGTGGATGGATGCCTCCCAAATGGCCGATAACCGAATTAACCCTTTCAGGGTTTCGGCCATACGAGTACGGCTTACGCACCAGTGTCCATGACGTACTAGTACGCATAAATTCTAGCGCCTTCAAATCTAGCGAGAGAAAGCTGGTAGGCCTATATATGAAAGAGTGGGTCTATGTGGTCAGTGTGTGCAGTATAAAAAAATCCTGCAGCACACAGTGTGTAATGAGAAAAAAAAACTTTGACAGTGTTTTGGGATTAAAACAGCGATTTTGCACTGTATTTTCGTATGGTATTTATTGTTGTATTCTAGTTTTCCTGGTCTCATTTTATAGAATGGAAGACATATTACAGAAATTGAGGTGATTTTGACTGGTTTTACAATGAAAAGTACCTTGAAATTGAGCTCAAAGTAGCAGAAATGTTCGATTTTTACCAAAGTTCAAAAGTAAACAAATCATGCTAAGCGTCCAATACACGTCAACTGGTAAGTCTGATATTCTTTCACAAGTGTGCCGATATTATTTATACCATTTCTATACTAATGCAGTAGTCTGCATAACAGCAAATCTTGTATTTTTTGTGAGAATAAAAATTCAAAATGGGAAGCAAAAGAATGTAAGAGGGGCATGGGGACGTGAATAATGAACACCGGAAATGTTATTTTAGTGCCAGGAATGTCCTTGTTTATTCTGGACCCTATTTGGAAATTGGCATCTTTTGAAATTTGTGTGAAATTTGCAAAATTGCTAAATTCTGACCACTTTATTGGATAGTTGAAATTGGTAAATGGGTGGTTTCTTGTACTCGTTCGATAAAAAAAATGGAGTTCTAGTGAAATAGGTATGATTTTTGTCGACTAGTACACTGGAATTGGCCGGAAATAAGGCTCAAAGTGCGCAAAATCGCCGATGCGTAAACATCGTCGAGACCGCTAACTTCGCAAGAGCATAATTCCGTAAGTTTTCCATCAAATTTCGTACTTTTGGTGTCGTTATGATCGGGAAAAGATTCTCTTATCTTTTCATAAGAAAAAATATTTTTTTTTTTGAAATTTGGGGGACCCTGAGAACAAGTCTCTGAGAGGGCCTGTGGACCCTGAAAGGGTTAGTGGTCGATAACTGGGCGCCGAAAAACCGGCTGATAACCAAGTTGGCTGATAACTGAACCGGCCGATTACCAGGGGTCCACTGTATCTGTTTAGAGAATTTATTAATATAATTAATTTTTTTTACTTCTTAATGTAAATTTAAATATTGCATTTGATGACAAAAAAAAGTTTGCCTAACTTTTTTATAATGTATTACTTCTTATAATCTCAAGAACTTGATACTTTTCATGTGTATTTATTGCTTTATTAATATTTACAGTGGAAAATTTACAGTGGAACTTCGGTTTTTGTTTGCCCTCGTTTTAGTTGAATTCGATTTTCGACAACTTTTTTTTGTCAAAATTTTGACCCAGTTTTCGTTCATCACCTCAGGTAAATTGTGTGTGATGTGGAAGGCTAACAATAAGGCATTGGTCATGAGGGAAATTTTCATTGAGTGGGTCAATGAAGTGTTTGGCCCAAGTGTGAAGAAATACCTCCTGGACAATAAATTGCCACTAGAGTGCCTCCTGGTAATGGACAGTGCTCCTGCTCATCCTCCAGACTTGGAAGACCAGTTGTTGGAGGAGTTTAGTTTCATCACAGTGAAGTTCTTGCCCCCTAATAACACTCCTCTCATCCAGCCCATTTACCACCCCTCTCATCCAGCAGGTCATTTGAAAATTCAAAAAACTCTACACCAAAGCACTGTTTCAAAGGTGCTTTGAAGTGACCTCGGACACTGAATTGACCCTAAGAGAGTTCTGGAGGAATCACTTTGGTATCCTCAATTGCATAAGCCTTATAGATAAGGCTTGGCAGGAAGTGACTTCTAGGACGATGGACTCTACTTGGAGAAAAATGTGGCCAGAATGTGTCGAAGAGAAGGATTTTGAAGGGTTTGAGGCTGACCCTGACAACCCTATGCCTGTTGTGGAATCTATTGTGGCTCTGGGGAAGTCCATGGGGTTAGATGTGAGTGGCCAGGATGTGGAGGAGTTGATGGATGGCCACAGGAAAGAGCTGCCATACCTTCAACTGGAACAGCAACAGAATGCAGCTGAGGAAATTGCTTCAGAGGAGGAGGAGGAGGAAGAGAGAGGGAAGAAGGTGTCTTCTTCAGTGATTAAGGACATGTGCAAAGTGGAGTGAGCTGCAGAGTTTTGTGGAGAAATATCACCCTAGCAAAGCTGTTGCAAGCCATGTCTGCAACATGTTCAATGACAATGCCTTGTCCCATTTTAGGCAAATCTTAGAGATGCCAGAAACAGACCTCTCTGGACAATTTTTTTTGTGCAACAGGGGTCCAGTGCCAGTAAAGGACAAAGAAGGGAAGTAACCCCGGATAGGGACTTGATACCTGAAGTCCTTATAGAGGGGGATTCCTCTTCCAACCAACAACCTCTCCTCCTCCCTCTCCCCTCCTCGTGTCTTCCATACGCCAACAAGAGTCTTCAATAAAGGTAAAAGTGATATTAAATGTTCATTTATCCATTTCATTAGTTGTTTATATTTATTTCTCATTGTTTTCAGTATGTAAAACTATAGTTATTCTCTATAAAATGTTTTTTTTTTTTTTTTTTTTTTTTTTTTAAAAAGTCGGCCGTCTCCCACCGAGGCAGGGTGACCCAAAAAAGAAAGAAAATCCCCAAAAAGAAAATACTTTCATCATCATTCAACACTTTCACCACACTCGCACATTATCACTGTTTTTGCAGAGGTGCTCAGAATACAACAGTCTAGAAGCATACACATATAAAGATACACAACATATCCCTCCAAACTGCCAATATCCCAAACCCCTCCTTTAAAGTGCAGGCATTGTACTTCCCATTTCCAGGACTCAAGTCCGACTATATGAAAATAACCGGTTTCCCTGAATCCCTTCACTAAATATTACCCTGCTCACACTCCAACAGATCGTCAGGTCCCAAGTACCATTCGTCTCCATTCACTCCTATCTAACACGCTCACGCACGCTTGCTGGAAATCCAAGCCCCTTACCCACAAAACCTCCTTTACCCCCTCTCTCCAACCCTTTCGAGGACGACCCCTACCCCGCCTTCCTTCCCCTATAGATTTATATGCTTTCCATGTCATTCTACTGTGATCCATTCTCTCTAAATGACCAAACCACCTCAACAACCCCTCTTCTGCCCTCTGACTAATACTTTTATTAACTCCACACCTTCTCCTAATTTCCACACTCCGAATTTTTTGCATAATATTTACACCACACATTGCCCTTAGACAGGACATCTCCGCTGCCTCCAACCGTCTCCTTGCTGCTGCATTTACCACCCAAGCTTCACACCCATATAAGAGTGTTGGTACTACTATACTTTCATACATTCCCTTCTTTGCCTCCATAGATAACGTTTTTTTGACTCCACATATACCTCAACGCACCACTCACCTTTTTTCCCTCATCAATTCTATGATTAACCTCATCCTTCATAAATCCATCCGCCGACACGTCAACTCCCAAGTATCTGAAAACATTCACTTCTTCCATACTCCTCCTCCCCAATTTGATATCCAATTTTTCTTTATCTAAATCATTTGACACCCTCATCACCTTACTCTTTTCTATGTTCACTTTCAACTTTCTACCTTTACACACATTCCCAAACTCATCCACTAACCTTTGCAATTTTTCTTTAGAATCTCCCATAAGCACAGTATCATCAGCAAAAAGTAACTGTGTCAATTCCCATTTTGAATTTGATTCCCCATAATTTAATCCCACCCCTCTCCCAAACACCCTAGCATTTACTTCCTTTACAACCCCATCTATAAATATATTAAACAACCATGGTGACATTACACATCCCTGTCTAAGACCTACTTTTACCAGGAAGTAGTCTCCCTCTCTTCTACACACCCTAACCTGAGCCTCACTATCCTCATAAAAACTCTTTACAGCATTTAATAACTTACCACCTATTCCATATACTTGCAACATCTGCCACATTGCTCCTCTATCCACTCTATCATATGCCTTTTCTAAATCCATAAATGCAATAAAAACCTCCCTATCTTTATCTAAATACTGTTCACATATATGCTTCAATGTAAACACCTGATCTACACATCCCCTACCCACTCTAAAACCTCCTTGCTCATCCGCAATCCTACATTCTGTCTTACCTCTAATTCTTTCAATTATAACCCTACCGTACACTTTTCCTGGTATACTCAGTAAGCTTATTCCTCTGTAATTTTTACAGTCTCTTTTGTCCCCTTTCCCTTTATATAAAGGGACTATACATGCTCTCTGCCAATCCCTAGGTACCTTCCCCTCTTTCATACATTTATTAAACAAAAGTACCAACCACTCCAACACTATATCCCCCCCTGCTTTTAACATTTCTGTCATGATCCCATCAGTTCCAGCTGCTTTACCCCCTTTCATTTTACGTAATGCCTCACGTACCTCCCCCACACTTACATTCTGCTCTTCTTCACTCCTAAAAGATGGTATACCTCCCTGACCAGTGCATGAAATTACTGCCTCTGTTTCTTCCTTAACATTTAAAAGTTCCTCAAAATATTCTCGCCATCTACCCAATACCTCCATCTCCCCATCTACTAACTCCCCTACTCTGTTTTTAACTGACAAATCCATATTTTCCCTAGGCTTTCTTAACTTGTTTAACTCGCTCCAAAATTTTTTCTTATTTTCATTAAAATTTCTTGACAGTGCCTCTCCCACTCTATCATCTGCTCTCCTTTTGCACTCTCTCACCACTCTCTTTACCTTTCTTTTACTCTCCATATACTCTGCTCTTCTTATAACACTTCTGCTTTGTAAAAACCTCTCATAAGCTACCTTTTTCTCTTTTATCACACCCTTTACTTCATCATTCCACCAATCACTCCTCTTTCCTCCTGCCCCCACCCTCCTATAACCACAAACTTCTGCCCCACATTCTAATACTGCATTTTTAAAACTATTCCAACCCTCTTCAACCCCCCCACTACTCATCTTTGCACTAGCCCACCTTTCTGCCAATAGTCGCTTATATCTCACCCGAACTTCCTCCTCCCTTAGTTTATACACTTTCACCTCCCTCTTACTTGTTGTTGCCACCTTCCTCTTTTCCCATCTACCTCTTACTCTAACTGTAGCTACAACTAAATAATGATCCGATATATCAGTTGCCCCTCTATAAACATGTACATCCTGGAGCCTACCCATCAACCTTTTATCCACCAATACATAATCTAATAAACTACTTTCATTACGTGCTACATCATACCTTGTATATTTATTTATCCTCTTTTTCATAAAATATGTATTACTTATTACCAAATTTCTTTCTACACATAGCTCAATTAAAGGCTCCCCATTTACATTTACCCCTGGCACCCCAAATTTACCTACTACTCCCTCCATAACATTTTTACCCACTTTAGCATTAAAATCCCCAACCACCATTACTCTCACACTTGATTCAAAACTCCCCACGCATTCACTCAACATTTCCCAAAATCTCTCTCTCTCCTCTACACTTCTCTCTTCTCCAGGTGCATACACGCTTATTATAACCCACTTTTCACATCCAATCTTTATTTTGCTCCACATAATCCTTGAATTAATACATTTATAGTCCCTCTTTTCCTGCCATAGCTTATCCTTCAACATTATTGCTACTCCTTCTTTAGCTCTAACTCTATTTGAAACCCCTGACCTAATCCCATTTATTCCTCTCCACTGAAACTCTCCCACCCCCTTCAGCTTTGTTTCACTTAAAGCCAGGACATCCAGCTTTTTCTCATTCATAACATCCACAATCATCTCTTTACATTATTTCTTGTGGGGAATATTGCTTCAGTTTTTGTCAAATTCAGTTTTCATCAGGCTTTCTGGAACGAATTAATGAGGAAAACCGAGGTTCCACTGTATTTGTTAAAGAATGAGTTCTAGTACACTGTACTCTAATTCATTCTTCACAATTTAAATTATGGATAATTATAGTATCTAGTATTCATAGATAACATGACAGATTATTTTATTTAGTGTTAATAAAGTGTTTCTATTTTCTTGTAATAGATAACAAGTCAGCAGTCAAGTCAGCATTCCAATGATTCCTCTTTACGTCAGCAGCTAATGAATACTCAATTCCGACAACAGTTCCTTAGTTTTTCTCAAGGAAAAGGATCCTTTTCACAGGTAACTATATTTCTTATTTTGAAAAATAAAGCATAGCTAAATTCCTAAAAAAAAAAAAAAAAAAATTCCTTCTTTCTTTCAACATATCGGTCATATCCCACTGAGGCAGTGTGGCCCCAAAAGAAAAACGAAAGTTTCTCCTTTTAAATTTAGTAATGTATACAGGAGAAAGGGTTACTAGCCCCTTGCTCCTGGCATTTTAAGTCGCTTCTTATGACATGCATAGCTTACGGAGGAAGAATTGTTTCAGTTTCCCAGGGAGATAAGCGGAAATTAACAAGAACAAAAACTAGTAAGAAAATAGAAGAAAAGCCAGAGGGGTGTGTATATATATGCTTGTACATGGCTCACGAAATCATAATGACACGATTGCAAACAAACCATACCCCGGCCGGGATTGAACCCGCGGTCATAGAGTCTCAAAACTCCAGCCTGTCGCGTTAGCCACTAGACCAGCTAGCCACAATAAGATTCGTCCAACTAGGTATATTTCTACACCATAGGAAGGTTAGCACAGGCACCACTGGAGATTCATCTGTAAAAACTTGCATTTGTGGTCACAGTGGTGCCTGTGCTAACCTTCCTATGGTGTAGAAATATACCTAGTTGGACGAATCTTATTGTGGCTAGCTGGTCTAGTGGCTAACGCGACGGGCTGGAGTTTTGAGACTCTATGACCGCGGGTTCAATCCCGGCCGGGGTATGGTTTGTTTGCAATCGTGTCATTACGATTTCGTGAGTCATGTTGACGGCAGTGAAGGGACTTGAGCTAGAGTTCGTCACGGCCACGCTAGCTGGAGATTCGTCTGTAAAAACTTGCATTTGTGGTCACAATGGTGCCTGTGCTAACCTTCCTATGGTGTAGAAATATACCTAGTTGGACGAATCTTATTGTGGCTAGCTGGTCTAGTGGCTAACGCGACGGGCTGGAGTTTTGAGACTCTATGACCGCGGGTTCAATCCCGGCCGGGGTATGGTTTGGTATGCTTGTACATGCATGTGTAGTGTGGCCTATTTATTTTTAACACCTGCCATCTCTCATTGAGCTAGGGTGACCCGATAAAGAAGAAACAAAACAAGGATGCATTCCACAAGTCTCTGACACATGTATAGCATACATGTGTATATCTACTAGGGTGGATATACACAACCTTTCCTGCTTAAAGAGAGGAGGACAATTTCTACCTTTTGTGGTGTAGAGAATAAAGTAGTCATCTGTTGTTCCTGAATATATGTAATGGAAGTATTAATTCAAAAGATTTCTGAGACGCAGAAGCTTTATGGATTTTACTCTTAAATTGTAAAACAAACAAGTATCAGAGCCTTTGTTTACACAGTGGTCAAAAATCTGGTCAAAGCATGGATATGCCTTCACAGCAATCAGTAACAATGATGAGAAAATGAGTGTATTGATGGACAGAATGACAAAAGTGGAACAAAACCAGATAGGGCAAGAAGATCTGATAGAGTAACTGAATAAAAGAGAGTTTGTAAAGAATTGGTAAAGAATAGAGTTGACTTTTTTTTTTTGGCACATGGAGGTAGGGTAACCAGAAAAAGAAGAATCATTTTCACCATCATTCACTCCCTCACCATCTTTCTAGAAGTGTGCCAACACTGCAGCTCAGATGCCCCTCCCAACTGCAATATCCCCAACTGTCCTTCAGAGTGCAAGCACTGTGCCTCCTCCTTCTAAGACTCAAGTCAGGTTAACCAGTTTCCCTGAATCCCTTCAAAAATGTTGCCTTGCTCTCACACTAATATCAAATCATAACCATTTGCCTCTACTCATTCCTATCAAACATGCTCACACTCGTCTGTTGGATGTCCAAGCCCTTCACGTACAAAACCTCCTTGAGCACCTACTTCTAACCTTAACTGGGATGGCCCCTACTCCTCCTTCCTACCACTGCAGATTTACATACCCTCCAAGTCATCCTATTTTGCTCCAGCCTCTCTTAAATGTCCAAACTACCTCAGCAGTCCCTTCTTAGCCCTAACTACAAAGTCTCTGCATAATATTTACACAACACACTGTCCTCAGACACGACATCTCCACTGCCTCCAACCTCCTCCTTGCTGCAGCGTTCAAAACCCGTGCTTCACATCCATGTAAGAGTGTTGATGCCACTATGATACATTCCCCTTAGCTTTGTGGACAATGTTCTTTGTCTCCACAGATGCCTCCATGCACTGCACACCTTGTTTTCCTCATGGTTCCCCCTCATTTTTCGTAGGCACTTCTGCCAACTCCGAAATATCTGAACACAGTCTTCCATACTCTCTCCTGCCAATCTGATATCCAGTCTTTATTTACCTAAATTTTTTGTTACCCTCATCACTTTGCTCTTTCCTATGTTCACTTTTAATTTCATTTGATATAGAGATAAAATACATAAGATGGGGCAGGGAAGGTGTGCAGAGGTATGCAGCTTTGGACATGTTTTGTTTAAACATGATTGAGTTTTCGTATTCTTCATTATGTCTTAAACAACTCTCCAGATCATACGTGACCACCTACAGGTTAATGTGCCAGTGTCGGAAATTAAAGAATCACGGTTGCTAGGGAACCAAGGGAGAAAAAGTGTTATGCTCAGATTTCACACACAAGACAGAAAAAAAGATCTAATAAGTTCATCTATTAACCTACAGGTTAATGTGCCAGTGTCGGAAATTGAAGAATTACGGTTACTAGGGAACCAAGGGAGAAAAAGTGTTATGCTCAGATTTCACACACAAGACAGAAAAAATCTAATAAGTTCATCTATTAAAGCAAAAAAATATATACATGTATACATAAATGAGTGTCTCACAAGAAAACGACTAAACCTCCTGTACAGAGTGAGAAAACTGAAACATGAGAATAATGATAAAATTCACCAGTGCTTTGTACGTGATGGACAAATTCTAGTAAGAAAAACAAATGTAGGCCGTGTGTACTATATTACAAATGAAAATGAACTAGCGAACTTCCTTCATGATGCAAACATTACAGAGTCTGACTGATATTAGTGACCAAATATTGTACTA